>NW_004567166.1:296127-316921 GCF_000260355.1 Condylura cristata
TGTGGGGATGAGGGGAGGGCTGCCATTTGCCCTGAATCACAAATTTTCACGGCTTAAAAAGAAAAGGTAAAGCTAATGTCTGGCTCAATTAATAAACATGGTAATTTCACACCCGGGGAAGGACATAATTTCCTCCGCGCGCTCTCGGCGCCATCACAAAGGGTCAGGGCGCAGCTGCACCGAGCCGGGTCATTACGGAGTCGCCGCGGCCCCCGCGCCCGGCCCTGAGCGCCTCGGGGCGCTGCCAGGCTGCGGGCGAGGCCGGGATGGCCCCCGATAAAGGACTTACAGCCGCGCGGCCCCGCGCGCCCCAGACCCCACCCGGTAATCGGCTCGCAGAAGTGGCGCCCGCCAGGGCTCCCTCCCCGCCCGCCACTTTCAAAATAAAAGATAAAACAAGCCACATCTCACCCCTCCCTCGATCCTTTATAATGAAACCGGGACTCTGAAGACACACACGTGCTTTTATTGTTTTGAGATTGTCCGGGCTCCCTGTCCAGCGAAGCCCATTGTGTCTGTACCTTTCAGGACAGTTGTAGTTGATAAATTTCTGGTGTCAACATTTGGGTCCAGGAGCTGGGAGACAAGATACTAGCTTCAATCTCATAATCTCTTAATCACATTACACTTTAAGTGAGCATGTGTAATTTCACCCGCCAATGATTTATTTAAGCATTTGCGGCACAATTACTTGTCTCCTCCGCAGATACCGACTGGAGCATTGTTTGCTAGCAAGAAACGCTGAGATTTACGCCCGGGAACCCATCTCTCCAGTGCCAATTTGTGTCCCCACCTCGGAATCAAAACTCATGTGTGACCGAGACCCCGAGGGCCCATCTCCGCAAAGGAAGGCGCCCAGAGACATCCCCCACCTCCAGAGGGGGTGCGCGTCCCTGCCGAGGGTTTAGATTTTTAAGCAGATCTTCAAAGCTAAAATAAATGCCCATTGAATAGCCACATGCAAATAGCACGGGCCTCTAAGCACAAAGCCCATCTCACATAAAACAAAAGCGTGATGGATGGCAACCAGAGCTTGCAAGGGGGAAATTCTTCTTGTCCACTCTCCCAGGTGTCCAAGTGATTGAAGAGGATGTGCACGTTGCAGTGGGAGAAGGTGGCCCTGGCAGGGGTGGCAGCAGGCTGGAGAGTCCACAGCCCAGGGCGTGGGTCTGTGGATGGGGGAAGATTTGGGCACATATTCTGGGAGGGATCTCTCTGGCAAGGCGTTGGGGATAATGGGTATCTGTGCTAGAGCCCTCCTCCCTGCCTCGGGAGCACCCCCAGGGGCACCCCCATTCCACCCCAAGGCTGTGCAGCCAGCGCCTGGGGTCTTGCTGCCTGCCTGACTGGCCAGCGACACCCCACACTGCTCTTGAGAGGCCCTGGGGTCAGGCTGGGGGCCAGTCAGTGGGAGGTGCTGGCTGCCTGGGTTTGAGTTCTGGCATGCTGGGGTACCCCAAGGTTGTGGTGCCTGAGGTGTCCTGGCCCTAGTTCCAGGCTGGGCTGGGGTTACCTAGGTGGGGGAGTCACTTAGGGGAGGAGGAGATGAAAGGAGGGGAGGCTGGGGGTACCTCAGGTCAGACCTGGAAAAGAAACGTTTGAACAGGGCAGCACTGCTGGCCTCCCCAGCGCTTCTCAGCAGCTCCCTGCAGACCTGCCTGGTATCTAACCACTGCCTCTCTGTGCCCTCTCTTTCCTCCCTCTTCTTTCTCCCTCCTCTCTCCCAGCCTTTCTCTCCTCCCTCTCTCCAAATGTGCCCAATGAAGGGGAGCCCTTTGTCCAGCTTGAGGGGGAGGCTGTGTCCTGGCCTTTTGGGGCGGCCCTGGGCGCTGTCCTCTCTGGGGGTGGGGTGGGAGTGGGCAGAACCCTCAGTGCAAGAGTCCGACTTCCCAAGCACGACTCCCTGGTGCTGCCCCCTTAGGCTGGGGGATTCATAATCCCCAGGACAGGCAGTGATGACCCCTTAGGAGTCCATGACCACTGTCCCTTCTGGGCCAGCAGAGTTGCCTCTCAGTGGAGGTGCCTTGTCTTGGCCCCAGAGCTGGCAGAGCGTCCCTGTCCCTTCTGCTCTTGGTTGGGCTCCCACCCCAGGTTGTAGACGCATTGCAGGCACTTCCCCCCACCCCCCACCCTAAGGCTTGGGGCCTCCAGCGCTGCTGAGTGGGGTGGGGAGCGGCTCATGGGGCCTGTGTTGAGGTGGGGGCGGCTGCTGCTGAGGCTGCACAGTGGCCTCCCGCACCCCATCCCGGGGCCACTGCTGCACCTGCAATTTTGGGGCACAGACTGTGGCCAGGCAGAGGCTGGAAACTCTTGGGGGGTAGCAGGGGGGGGAGCTTTCAGAAGGCTGGCAGCCGCTTTTGGGTCTACCCCTACCACCCACCACTGCAGCCCCTGCCTTTCTGGGGCAGCGCTCTCTCCAGGTTTGAGTTGGGGGGCACCCTGGTGAGGGATGGGTAGACATGGGAAGAGGGACCTGGGCAGGTCCTCCAGCTTCTGCTGAGGTCCCGAGCCTCCGTCCGCCCAGGAAGAGGCCTGAGAGAGCCTGCCCTCAGGCCTGGGGGACCCCGGACTGCCCAGTGTCTGCTTAGCTCCTTGTCCTCTTCCGCCTGCGGGCACCTCATCTGTCCTGCGCCTGTTGTGTGTCTGGCCGGAAGCAGCATCCCAAGCTTTGAAAGCCCGCCCTAGCCGGGGAGGGGAGAGGCTCAGTGACCCAGAGTGTCCACCAGAGGCTGGGAGCTTGGTCTAGCGCCATCTCCAGGCTGAGGAGCCCCACGGAGTGGACGGCTCCCTGCATCCCCCCAGGGCTCAGGGAAGGACAAAGGACCTATAAAAAAAATCCAACAAAAAAAATATCAGCTTGACCCCCAAAAGAACACTGTTTAATGAGGTGGAAAATTCTTTCACACAAATTGCTTTTTCTACTACTTTATGAGAGTTCATAAATGTTAATGAAACCCAGTTACCAAAAAGTAACATCCATCACTGCCGCGGACGGAAGGCGGTGGACACAGTCCCCATGAAAATGACCGCAGCCTGGAGGCGGCCCCCTCTGACCACCTGCACCTGCCAGGGCCCTTGCCCCGGAGCCCAAGCACCCCAAAGTGGAGCAGGCCAGGGGTTGGGGGTGGCTGGTGCTTCACAGTGATCAGAAAGTGGGGGCTCCTGCCTTTTTTTCTTTGCCACGATGCTCACCAGTGGATCTGTGTCCTCAGCTCAGGCAGAAAAAGTCTGTGTGGTGGACAGGCCCGGAGGACAGGACTGGGCCTGACCAGGCTGCAGGTTTTGAGTTTCGCCCTGGGGGAACATGGGATGGGACACGTGGACGCTGGATGGGGGTGCACACAGCAGCATGGGGACCCCTCAAAGGACATAGGCTAACAAGCTGCAGAGCCTCCCTCCCCCGAGCTGCACAGGGGCTTAGTTGGATTTAGGGGGAGCAGCCCACTACCCCCCAGACTTCCTGCTCTTGTGGGCTGACCTCAGACTTGGAGGGCTGCAGGTGCGCTGTTTCCCAGGCTGGTGAGCAGCCCCCTTCTTTTCCAGCTTTGGGGAGAGTCTGGCTTTCCACATGCACGCTCATGATAAATGAAGTCTAGGAGATGTGACTTGCGGTGAATATTCCAGAAAGATGACACTTTCCCTGAGGGTTACTAGAACTGAGAGTGAGGAGCTGGAGGTCCCAGGCACCCAGGGTGGGCTGGGGGTGTGTGCATCTGCCTGGTGTGGCCTGGACCTCACAGAGCTACCTTTTGGGGAGCTGACCTAGCTCAGCAGCTCTCAGTCACACTGGCGGGGGCACAGGGCATGCTCCAGGCATATGCTCGTGGTCCACATCTGGGTCCCTGTGCACCACTTCTCAGCTGTGCTGGGCACCCAGGGAGGCGGAGGGGTTAAGTCGCAGTGCAGTGAAGCTGTCCACAGCCACTGCAGCATGAGTTTGACCTCTGGCCAGGGGACCCTCAGGGCACAGCAGATCCTTCCTGTCTCCCTGCTGCCCCCTCAGCAATGGGTTTCAGTCCATCTGCCTGTTCTGCTCTCCACTCTGTCCCTGGGGAATCCTCTCACCCCTTGCACCTCTGGCCTGTACCCCAGTTCCATATACATAAATAGATAAATCTGAAAAAAAAAAAAAAAAAAAGCAGCAGCTCTGCCTGTCTCTGTCGATCTATCCTATCCAACATAATCTAATCTAATCTAATCTAATCTACCTACCTACATCTATCCATCCTTCTAGACATCCTCCAATATTTATAGCATCTATTAGCTATATATCCATCCACCTTCACCCCACCCAGCCACCCACCCATCTATCACCCATCATCTTCTGGGTTCTGACTCTCTGGAGAACCCAGCTGGTACATCAGGTTGGCGTCGGTTTGAATCTCGGCCCTGACCTCTGACTTTAGCTAAATCACCTAATTTGCTAACAGACCAACCTCTGTGAGGTGCGACAGGACCCTAACAGCCGCCCCCAACCAGGCCTGGGTGGTCAGTGGTAGACACACCTGTGGCCACAGGGAGCTGCGGGGCCAGGCCCGCGCCTGCAGTGACCGGGGCCCGAGCCGGCACCACCTCAGCACCCCGGAGCCGGGGTCTTCCTGGCCGATGTCACACCCGGTCAGGGTTCTCAGGTACGTTTTGAGAACTTGGCTCTGAGGGCTGGCGTGAAGGACCAAGCCTTGTACCTCTCTGGCTGCACACCCTGCCGTTCCATTTCCCCGCGCTCACCTGGGCTTGCCCAACAGGTGAGCACATAGCAGGTTCTGGTTTTGCCAAGTCCCTGAAACAGCAGATTTAAGCGGATGGTGTCTTCGGGCCTGTCTGTCCATTTGTCCATCCCTTCCTGGCTCTGTCCCCAAGCATCTGCCTCCCCACCTCAGCATCCTTGTGCTCCCCTCCCCTCGGTACCTGTGTGCCCCAGTCTCCTTGGCACACAGTGGCTGCTCCTGCCGGGCCTGGATTTCTCTGGGTGTTTTCTCAGAGTGAGTCCAGAGGTCGGATTTCTGGGCCTACATAGGTGCACAGATATATATATTTAAAGATTTGTTTATCAATGCACACAAGAACTGGGGTGCAGGCCAGACGTATGGGGGTAAGAGGACTCCCCAGAGATGGTGGGAGACCCCCCTCCCCACTGAGGGGGCAGATCCACTGAAACCCACGGCTGAGGGAAGCAGCGGGGAGACAGGAGGGGTCTGCTGCACCCTGGGGGTCACTCCTGGCCTGGGATGGACTTGAGCTGCAGTGGCTGGGACAGCTCCAGAGACCGAGACTCACCCCTGCGTCCCGGGGGAGGCCCTAAGCAGCACTTTCTTATTTCCTTGGGCAGGGAGCGAGGGTACAGCACCCTGGACCTGGGGCCTGCCCGCCACGGGGACAGGGCAGCTGTGAGGTTGGTTTGGGGTCATAAAGGGCCTGAAAATTGGGCCCCAGGGTCATAGGGGCTAAGCGGGTGTGTGAGGCCTCAAACTCAGTTTTCCCCCTGGGCTCACAATGTCGGAGATCTCACTGGGGGTTCTCGGAGCCCTGCCATGCAGGAGCCACTCGTCACCTCACTGTGTCCTTGCTGGGTGCAGCGGGGGTCGGGGGACTGACCGGCCCAGGTACAAGGAGGCTGGTGGGCTCTAGGGAGTGTCCAGTTTTCGTTTAGCCTGATGGCATTTCAGGCATCACAACATCCCTGTGTCTTCCCAAGTCCAGCAGGGAGGGTGGACGAGCTGTGGGTCCAGCTGGATGGGATCCTTCTTCTAGAAGGTGCTGCCGACCCATCTGGGGGGTGGTTTCCCTGAACTTGTGAAGGGCTGTTGGGAGCCAGGACGGATGCCCCTTTCCTGCCAGAATAAAGCCTGGGGTCAGTGGCCCTCGCTGCGGTGGTGAGTCAGGGCTAAGCCCTGCTTGTTGGGGGGACAGCTCCCCACCCCTGTCTCCCCGTAGACCCTACTGAACGATGTCTCCCAGGTCCTCACCTGGGCCCCGTGGACTCATCTGCCCCACGCTCTGGGGCACATCCTTGCCTCCCTGGCCGCAGGGCAGGAGATCTGAAAGGTGTGGGAGAGCGAGGGATACGTGTGCCTGGCCCAGGAGCTGGGGGGAGCCTGCCTTTGCAGGTGATCAGCAGGTTTGGCTGTGAGTGCTGGCTCCAAGCCAGACCTAGTGGCTTCCCTTTGGGGCCTGGTTAGTGTCCACCCTGAACGTCCCCATCAAGCTCGAGGGTCGTGACTGTTGGCTTTTCCTGGTGTCGGGGGGTGGGGGCCGGGGTGGCCTCCTGCAGCGGGTGACCCTCAGAGGAGTGGGTGTCGGGACCGGGCTGGGAGAGGGTGCTGACTCTTTGGGATGCTGGTTACAGACCCCTAGCCGTGCAGCTTCACTTTTGGGGTGGGACCTTCCTTCAGCTGACCCTACTCAGCCTGCTGGGGTGCAGGGAGAGGGGACAGATACGGGGACAATGTGTATCAGCTGAGGGAGGACCTTGGGGCCTCTACCACCCTCCCTGCTATCTAGGGGGGCGCCCAGAGAGGGCCAGCAGGTGCCCAGGACTGAACAGCAGGGGGACAGAGGCCGATGCTTGGAGGCGCTGGGGCCCTACTTGTGACCCTTTCTGGGAGAAGACTCATCTCAGATGGCAGCTTTCGAAGCATTTAAAACCCTGCAAGTATCCACCTTCCCTTGGACCGAAAGGCTGGAGTGTGTGGGGGTGGGGAGGGAGCAGAGGGGAGGAGGGGCATGTGGGGGGCAGTCCCTCCACTCTCAGCTTGTAGGGGCTGCCAGCGGGAGACCCACAACCAGGGATCCATGGGGCTACAGGAGCGGCCTGTGGTCAGGCGGGGGGTGGTCAGTGGGGCCCGTGCTGGATGTGGGGGCACATGATAAGATCCAGGATCTAGGATTTTCCAGTTGAATCAGAATTCTGGGTGTCATATTCTGGGCTGACTGACCAGGAATCGCAGGGCCACATTGTGGTCCCCAGGGGTGGGCGGGTCGCCCTCAGTAGAGGCCAGGGTGCCATCTGTCTAGGCCAGGGGCCCCATAGACCTTGTGGGGACCTAAAGAGGCCATTTCCTCATGGCTTCCCTCCAACATGGGGGATGTGAGTGAGGTCACAAGGGACACCTGTGCTAGGCCGGGCGGGGTCCGGGCCTCTTGGGGAGGATGGGGCACGGCCCTGCTTTGGGGGTGCAGTTTGGTCTGTGGGGGGCGTCTTGTGGGCTCCAGGCCCATGTGAGTTGGGAGCCCACAGCATAAGAGATGTCAGAGCAGAGGGATGCGCCCCTATTGCAGCTGTGCTGGGCTGAGGGTGTCTTTGTGGGGCTCGGCCTGGCCAGGACGCTGGGCATGGAGGTGGCTGGGGAGGTGCTCAGCCTCCTGTCGCTGTCCCCGGGGGTATGGACTTGGGGGTTCCTGGCGGCCATGCAACAGGACACTTCCTGGAGTCCTGTCCCCCAGAACCCAGGAGCCCCCACCCAGGGCTTGCGCCCATTGGAGGACCAATAGGGGGTGACCCAAGGCCCGGGGCAGGAGCCAGGGCAGACTGACAGTGGCAGCCACTTGGTGGTCACAGGTGAGGCTGGTGCTCTGGAAGTGGGAGGCACCCCTCAGGGCGTGGCTGTCCTCCGCTTCAGCGGGACAGCCTTTCCCAGGAGCGTGAACCACTGTGCAGTGGGGACCCACGGAGCAGCCAGGGTCTGGCCTAGAAGTGGAGGGGTGGAGGGGTGTGGCCGCTGGGGGAGCACGGTACTGCCTATATGGAGCACAGTCCTGCCTGAAAGGAGCACAGTGCTATCTTCGAGGGAGCATAGTCCTACCTTGAGGGAGCACTGTCCTGCCTTCCTGGGAGCATAGTACTAAATTCGAGGAGCGCACTGCTGCCTTTGAGGAGCATAGTCTTGCATGGAGGATTCTTGGTGACCTTGTTGGTTTGATTGAAGGTAGAATGGGGTCTGGTGAGCCTGGTGTGGGGTGGGTGGGGCTGTGGCTGCAGGGACAGGCCTGATCCCTGACCCCTGACTCCATGCATGCGGGGGTTGACTGCGGAGGTCTCCCCTGGAACCGGGTCACCTCGCTCACAGGACCAGCCTCTTTCCCAGCAGTGCACAGGCTGCTCCCCATTGGGGACCCTGCTCCCAGGGGTAACTGCTGCACCCCCCATCCCGCAGTGACATCCTGAAAGTCAAAGTGGTCCAGGCTTTTTTGTGGCGCTGGGTTGGAGGAGGGTGAGGACAGAGCGGAGGTGGTCCGGACCCTGTCTGTGTGGACCTGCTTTGGCTCAGATAAAAATAATGGGCGAGGCCCTGCCTGGGTCCCACACAGCTGGGGAGAAGGGCTGTGTGATTAGGCACTTCGGCTCCCCACTGCACGTTACCCCAGAATGAGCTGCCAGCAATGCAGGGACCTCTGTGATTAATTAGGGGACTGGACAGCGGTGGTTGGCCGCAGTGGCCAGGGTGCGGACAGAGGTTGTGCAGGCCTGGATCTCGCTGCCTTGTGCGCCCACGGCAGTGTCGGAGCTCCAGGGTCCACGGTTGCCCGGGGGGCCCTTCCATGCTTTCCCAGCTCCCCTCTGTTCCCACCCCACGAGACCTCCTGCCCAGTTGCATGGCCGTGGCCTGGCTGTGCCTCTGCAGATGCCTGGGGTCTTGCCTCTCAGGGCAGCAAGGAACAAGGGCCCCAGCGACCCTCTGAGAGGGACAGGAGGACAAGACAGGGTGCGGGGCTCTGCCTTTCTCCCTCGGGACTGCCAGGGGGTGTCTCTGGCGGCCCTGGGGCTCTGTTTCCTGACTGGGTCCTGTGCTCGCTGCCACCCCCCCCCCCACTGTAGGAGGGAACCCCCCACTGTGGGCTGGGGCAGGGCGGGAAGATCATTTCTTTCAAAGGAAGTTCTCAATGAAAAGTAATTAAACCCTGACAGGGCCGCAGATGTCAAAATACAGATTTCTGCAGTGATTCAGTTTGTGCTGCCAGGGAGGAGGGGAGGCCTTCTTTGTCCTGGGGCAGTGGCCAGCCGGGTAACCCGGGAAGGCTGGACACAGGCTGGCCCGCCCCTCCCCCGCACCACCCAGCAGCTCTCCCAGATCCTGGAGATCGGCTCCTGCCCAGCAATTAACTCGACTTAAGGTGCATTCTCCGCTCAGCCGCCCCACGCTGCCTGCCTGGGCCCAACTGTCCTCCATTATTATTCAGGCAGCGCCCCTCAGCCGCAAACCCATTGACCGTTCAATCAGGGCCCCAGCCGTGGCGGGATAATTAAAAGTTCCCCCACCTCCTGCCCCAAGGCCAGGCAGAGCCAGTCAGAGAGGAGCCGGCAGGACAATCGATCAGCTGCTTAACCCTTCCCTCGAAGGGGCGTGAAGTCTCCAGCAGAGCCCTCAGGGGCCTGGGCCGGCCCTTCCAGGCTGGGGTACAGGCCGGGGGCACCCCTTTGAGGGCAGGAGGCGGGGCAGCCTCAGCACAGGGGGCCCCCCATCTCCCCAGCTCCCCCTCCCACTTACCAATTTTATTCCTGCAGAGAAAGGCTCTGCTGGGGTGCGGGAAGATGCTCTGCACCCTGAGTTCCTACAAGGAAGCTTTTTAAACGCAGTGTCCCCCCAAAGTGGCCCCCCGCTTCTGGGGAGACTGAGTTGGTGGTGCTGCTGGGGTCGGGAGCTGTGACCTGAGGAAGAGCTGGGAGGCCTGTACTGGCCGGCGGGGTGGGGGTGGGGATGTGGGGGCGCCCACCCACAGGACAGGTTTGGGGCCCTGGCTCCAGGCTTATCTTTCCATCTTTGCATGGGGAGCTGCAAGATGCAAATGTTATCTCTTCCTCTGTCCCCCTGATTCCACTGGCAGGTGGCCCTGGGAGTGGGGGCAGGTCAGGATCAGGCTGCACTCAGCGGTGCCCTGGGGCGGGGTGGACTGTTCCAGAAGGCTCTGGTTGGCCCTATCGGGGAGACTTCAACGGGAACTGGCAGCAGGGCCCAGGCCAACTTGCAGGGGCAGTGGACCTGAGAGGGCAGCGGGCTAGGGGGCCTGGCTGGCCCGGGGGTGGCACAGTCCCTGACGGAGCAGAGAGCACCCCCTGAAGGAGGGGCGGCCGGAGCCCCGTGGTCATGCAGCTGAGAAGGCGTGTCTGGCCATGGCTCCTTGTCTGCACGTGAGTCCAGCAGTCACCACACTCACACAGACACGCGCACACACCTCACACTCACACAGACTCATGCACACACCTCACACTCCTGTGCACACCTCACATTTACACAGGCACACACACTCGCGCACACACTCATACCACTCACATGTACACCCCATTCACACGTGCACACTCTGTACACACACGCACATTCACACCTCACACACATAATCACACACGCACACACTCACACCTCCCATACACAAGCCACGCTCACCTGAACACCCCATTCACATGCACTCGACACATACACTCACGCCTCACATACACACGCACACTCACACACAGACACACACATGCCACACTCACAGACACCCCCGTTCACACACACTCACCTAGACAGACTCTCATATGTGCACATACACTCACACTTCACATAGTCACACACACTCACACAGACACACACTCACATACACTGACACAGACACACGCACTCACACCTCACACACACCCAAACTCACACAGTCGCACACACTCACGCAGACACAATCACACACACACTCACACAGACACGCACTCACTCACACGCACTCACACTGTCGCACACACTCACACACACACACAGATTACCCCCTCCCCCACACACACCCTCACATGCACACACAGAAGACTTTTTCTTGGACTCAGTGACTTCACTGATTTCACAGAAGCATTTCTGAAGCCAAAGTGGAATTTGTAAAACTCCAGTGTCACCCAGGCGCGAGAGGCACAGACGGCAAACCGAACTCAGGGGAGCTGCGGAAGCAGGCCAACGCCGCCCCGTGCCCTCTACCCCCCCAGGCACTGGGCAGAGCTGGCCACACCCGTAGGTGCCACTGGGGGACGTTTGCAGCCTGATGTTGCTCACTTCAGTGCTGCTTGTCTTCAAAATGCCTTGAGTAAGGAATTTCTGCGTGCAATGACTTTTCCACACGTTTCTTCCCACCCCAACCCCTGCTCCATCTTTTTGTTTTTTTTTAAGATTTATTTATTGATGCACGCAAGAACTGGGGGACAGGCCAGAACTGGGAGTGAGAGGACTCTCCAGAGACACAGTGGGGAGCAGAACAGGCAGATTGACTGACACACATTGCTGGGGGAGCAGCAGGGGGACAGGAGAGGTGTGCTGCGCCCTGGGGGTCAGCTCCGGTTGGGGGATCTCACTGCAGTGGCTGCCCATAGCTTCATAGTGCTGAGACTTAACCCCTGTGCTCCCAGGGAGGCCCCCCCACCCCAGCCCAAATATTTTATCATTATTTTTTATGGTGATTAAACTTTTTTTTTCTAATAGTTTATTTATTACATCATTTTGTGCCTTTTCCCATCTCAGTTGTAATCCCTGTGGGCTTCTCATCACCAAATCACCCCTGTGCCATCACTACCCCCATTTTTTATCCCATTCCCCACCCCATCTGTAAAATGTCTCTGGTATATAGTTTTCCATCATTATTCCCCCCCCCCCCCGATCCTTTACACTCCTGCTATGAGTGAAACCATTCGGTATTTTTCTTTTATCTTCTGGCTTATGTCACTGAGCATGATCCCTTCCAGCTCCATCCATGTTGCTGCAAAAGGCAGGAATTTGTCTTTTTGATGGCTGAGTAATATTCCACAATGTATATGTATCACATCTTTTAAATCCAGCCATCTACTTTTGCAGCCATGATGTTTTAGAGTAGAGTCCTATCTGGGATGATTTGGGAGGTTAAGTGATTACCATTCATCCATACAAAAACAATTCAGAGTGTTTGTGGATATACCCAATAAGTTACCAAACCAGCCTGAACAGTGAGGATGTCCTTTTGGATAGTGGGGGGCACCTAGATATAAGTTCTGTGCATGGAGAGGAAAGGTAAGGGATAAGCAAGCCTTGGAGGAAAACAGGAGGCCTGCTGATGTCTGTGCTGGGATAAGCTTGACTAAACCTGGGTCATTCAGCTACGCCGTCTAACGAAAATCCCGCTGGCAGAACTCTATGGTTTGTTGATGACTGCTCAGAAATCCCGTGAGGAAAGTGTTTTTTTTTTGTGCATTATTTTGCTTTATTTCACTTTCTCTGCTGTCACCGTAGGAACATAAGAACATAAGCCACAGCCCTGCTGCAGTCGAGCACCTGGGTGCAAGGGGTTATGGCAGGGGGCTGTCCCCAGAGCTCAGGTCACCCTAGCCGACCCCAAGCAGCCTCCCCAGGTCACTTGCAGCCACCTCTTGATTTCACTACTTGTTCTTTCCTAAAGCAGCTGACACCTCCCCACCCCCCTTGGTGTGTTGAGTGACTGTTGATTCTCTTGCAGGGATTCTGCACATAATGCATGTTTGAGTGTTGCTTAGCCGGAACCCAAGCTTCACCAGGCACCATGCGGTTTGCAGGCATTTTTCCCGTCTGCATTTCCCCACTCAGTCTTGGCTGCCAAAATTTAACAGAGAGAAAACTCAGGACACCTTTCTTCCGCACCTGTAGTGGAAGCCTTGGTGGCCGACAGTATCTGCCCTTAGGCATGTGAGAGGCGTGTTGGGGGCCTTTTTAGGGGGGACAGCTATGCTCACCAGTATATCAGCAACACCCCAAAGATTTATTTATTTATGTACAAAAGAGCTGGGCTATAAACCAGAGGTGTGGGGGTGGGGTAAGAGGATTCCCCAGAGACAGAGTGGGGCGCAGACAGGCAGATTCTCTGAAACCCACTGCTGAGAGAAGCAGCGGGCGGGCCAGGAGCAGTCTGCTGCCCCCTGGGGGTCCCTCCTTGGCCAGGGAACGAACTCATGCTGCAGGGGCTGCGGACACCTCTGTAGTGCTCCATCTTTACCCCCTGTGCCACTAGGGAGCCCCTCCTGGCGGCATCTTTAAGACAGGGGTGCCGAGACAATCCAGTGTGCTGAGCTGTTTTCTTTTTGAGCTTTTGGAGAGATCTGGAGAGAGCCCACAGCACCCAGCTTCTGATCATGCTTTACATGGGAATCTGTGAGCCACAGAAGGGGCTTCCCTCTCCCAGCACCTGCCCCACGCCTGTCCATTGTGGACCCCACTGACCTGGGGTGCGCTGGTTGGGGGAGAGTCCATTGGCGACAGCCTGGGAAGTTCTGGAGCATCTGTTCGGCACCAGTCCTCCGGCACGCAGACCAGAACCTTCCAGAACCTTTGGCCTCACGTCTCCACTGGCTTTGAAATTCCTAATGAACAAACCCAAGTGCTTAACAGTAAAATATGGCTGTGGCTCCTTTGCAGGCTACATTTAACAACCCCGTATTGATTTTTTCTTGTCATTTTCTTTCCATGAGCATTTCTAGTTTCTTAATTAGTAGCCTTTTAGAGAGAGATTTAACATTCTCTCAACTAGAGGATTTGGCTTCCTCAACAGTTTCTCAGGGGAGAGAAAGTTCCAGACTTGCCCTTCGAGTTGGGAGGGAGGCCCAGATGCGCCGTGGACACGACCCTCTGCCCTCGCCCGCCCAGCGCAATTAAGCCGGAACGGCTCTGGGGGCCGGGGGACAGAACTCAGGGGCGTCCCGGGCCTGCTGGCCCTGTAACGGGAGAGCTGTTTACCCCATGCTCCTTATTAAACCCAAGTCTTTTATTTAATGGGCATGACTCATGCGAGGTGTTCCCATAAATCACCGGCTGGTTTACAAACTCAATCACTAGGCTTCCTGCCCTAACGAGACTGCGCACACCTTAAATTATTAACACGCTGGCTGAAGGCGGATCTTTGACGGTCGACTCTGTGAGGACCAGGGCTCCCTCCTCCCACGATCAGCCTCTAATGACCCCTCACCGCAGGAGGACTAAGAGAAGAGACAATAAAAGAGGAGAGAGAACTAAATCTAAGATTTAATTTTACGAGGCACTTTAAACGCCCCTCTCCCCACTCTGTTTTCTTGCTGTGTTTCCTCTTGGTGACGGTGGTCACCCCCATGCCCTTCCCCCTGCGTGGGGGACTGGCAGTGCCCAGTTGCCCGACCCGCTCTGTGCTGGTCAGGAGGAAGCAGGGCTGAGGGTGGGTGCAGCAGGGGACTCTGGGCACTGGGACATCTGTCACCTGGGAGGGACAGAGCCCAGAGGAAGGGGACTCAGTTAGTGGGTCCACACATAGTACAATTGAGGACCGAGGAGCCCGTTAGGCCAGGCCAGCTGGTGTAGCACCTTCGCTCCCAGATGGCGGGGCTTTTCCTGCAGCCTTGTTATGCAGCTGGGGAGCGGGAAGATGGATTAAGAGTTTTTAAAACCACCCGGAGAATCCAGTACCCTGGCAGAGCCACCAGAGTTGGAGTCAGGGGTTTCACTTGGCCTCCCTGAGGGTGGAGGCCCAGCCTGGCTTCGCCAGCCTCTCGCCCCAAAGCTGCTGTCCTCGTCCGGGCTCTGAGGTTGGCTGGACGCCCCTTCCTTGAAGTCCGACACCATCTGCTATTTATTTGTGGAATCCTAGCATGTTTGACTTGGAAATGGCCTGCATTTTACAGCTGTGAAGCCGCAAGCCCAAGGGGTAAGCGGGCTGGCAGCCTCTCCCAGGCCCGTGGTGCCCTGAAGTGGCCCCTAACAGTCTGAGTGGGGTCCCTGGGGTCACCTCCAAAGCGTGGTCAGGAAGGGGGTGCAAACACAGGTGCCTGCTGTCTCCGGGATGCTCCGGCCAGGTCCCCTCAATGCAGGTGTTAGGTGTGGGGGTGGGAAAGGCTCTTTACAGCCTTCCCTCTTATTGTCAAGATTCCTGGCATTTTGAGGGTCCTCTGGGGTCACCCCCTGTGCACTTACAGGTGTTGTCTCTCCACACGGGCCGGGCAGTGAATGAATGATGGCTATCATGGGGGCCAAATGGGCTCCCTGTCCCCTTCCTGGGTGCCTGCCCCCCCGGGGTCCCAGCAGCGAGAGCCTCAGGAGTCCAGAACATTCAGTAGTCGAGCATTGGGTGCTGGCCCCTTGGCCAGGACTCTGGCAGAGAGTGACTCAGAGCTGGGGAAGTGTGAGGCCTTTGCTGATCTCGCAGGGCCGAGCCTCCTGTGGTGAAGAGGAACATTCATGGGGGAACATCTGAGGGGGCGTGGGCGCCCTCCACTTCTCAGTCCTGCCCGTGGCACCTGGGGGCTCCACCCTGATCCCTCGGCCTGACCTTCTCTACCCAAGCCTGCTTGTTCTCTGCTGCGTAGTTTTCATGCTGCCCCTTGCTGCCCGCCGCCGCTGGAGCCCGCACGGAGTCCGCTCTGAGCTGCTGCAGCTGCCGGGAGCCAGGACGGGAAGACACGGCTCCCACCTTCCCACCACTCGGCGACATTTACGGGATTAACTACATTATTCAATGTATTTCTTAAGAATTAAATTAATTATAATGCATTTGGATTCCCTGAGCTTTCTCACAATTAATTTGTGCTATTGAGTTATCAAATATCCTTTCTTGAGGGATTAGCTCTTTCCTGATGTTTTGCGCTGGTGTCCCGAGAAGTAATTTTGGACTGGGGAAAAAAAAAAAAAAGATTCCGTTTTTCTAAGGATTTGTTTTTAATCTCCAAAGAAATTCTTGTAACTCTAGAATAAAAACGACAGCGTGGCTGATCCCTTAATTCTGATCTCCCACTTACAGACGTAAGTGTAACGGGCTGGGGAGGGAAGGATACGCTCTTCTTTTTATATCTGTGTGTGTGTTTCAAAGGTTTATTTATTGATGCATCAAGAACTGGAGTACAGGCCAGAGGTGCAGGGATGGTGAAAGGCTTCACCAGAGACAGAGTGGGCAGCAGAACAGGCAGACTGAGGAAGCACACTGCTGAGGGGAGCAGCGGGCGGGTAAGGAGAGGTCTGCTGTGTCCTGCGGGTCACCTGCGGGGCTGGGGATCGAACTTGTGCTAAGTGGCTGCGGCCAGCTTCTTAGTGCTGTGCTCTAACCCATTCCCAGGAGCTCAGGGCCCTCCTGGGAGGTTTTATATTTACACAAATAAAAGCGTGACTGACATATGTGTGGGGGACACACCTGGGCTGGGAAAAACATTCGGTTTTGGTTTCTGGAGAGACCACTGACGTGCCCTCACCTGGCCCTTGTTACAGCTCCTATTCTAGGCCCGTGTCTGAGGTCCCAGCTCCTGGCTCCCTTGGTCACCCTCTCGGCCCCACCAACTCGGAGCTGACCATCTCGCCATCATGCTCCCCGAGCTGCGTTCTATGTCTGTGTCCCCTGCTGGCCAGGTGAACATCACTATCTCCCAGGACCCCTGAGATCCCTTTCGCTGTCACTGCCCTAGACACAGTCACCCCAGACACAGTCTTGGTTACTGACCCCTGCTCCGACTCAGGTGCTGGGGGGACCTCACTGCCAAGGTGAGAGTGGTATGGGGGGTGCAGGCTGCTGGGCACAGAGGCTGCGGGGTCTTGTCCCTCCCTGTGATGTGGGGGTCCTGCCCATTCCTGGATGTGTCAGCATTGGACTGGATGCCAGCACCCCCACACCTGGCCCGGCCCTCCCTGGGGTTTCCCTCCCCACTCCTGCATGGCAGGGTCTCTCACGGGTGGTCCAGGGCTGTCCCCTACTAACATGCATGTGACTGGGGGTGACCCCGAAACGCTCCATAATGGCTTCTCAAACAGCAACTCAACAACTGAAAGCCCAGAGCTGTCGTCATCCCTGACTCATACAGCCACACACACACACACACACACACACACACACACACACACGTGAAAGAGATGGAGAGGAGGGGGCCTTTCTCCAGTGCGCCCCCTCAGAAGACACCGTGCTTCTGCGAGTGAGGTCCCTGCTCTTCCAGTCCATCCTCACACCTTTGTCTCAGCAACAAGAGGACTGGGTTTATTGCCTCTTCCCTTCTCCGGGTGCGTTCTCCAAAGTTTTCTTTCTGGTGATTCTAAACCAAGCCGCCTACATCCAGCACTCCCACACCCTGATATCTACGTGAAGGAACAAATCACGGATTTGGAGGAGTGTTCCCGTCCTGTGTTCACTGCTGTACTATGCACAGCAGCCATGCTCTGGAAACAGCCTCAGGGCAGAGGAGCAGGTTAAGAGGTAGTTTATAGACCCTGTGGAATACTACTCAGCAGTGAAAAAGACGCACCCTTGTCGTTTGTGACCCCCTGGATGGACCAGGATGGATGATTCAGAAGGAAAAGGACAAATGTCGATGATTTCACTCAGGTGTCAATACAGAGCAGCAAAACAGAGGGTCAGACGAAGTCAAAGCAAAATAAATCCTCAAAGCCTGACTGCAGAAGTGAGGGTGAGCGTGGGGAGCAGAGGGGGACCCTGTGGACAGTGGTGAGGACTGTGGGAGCTGTGATGGTCGGAGTGGCGTGGAGACATCCACCTGAAGCCCTAAATCACAGATGGCCCTCCTCCTGGGAGGCCTTTTGAGGGTGCCCACCACATCCAGGGAAGGTGAGCCGTGGCGTGACTAGGGGGGGGTGGCACTGCTGCACACTCCTACCCTTGTGTCCCCATTGATGAGGCCCGTCTGTCACTGTACCTCCAGGCTGTGTGTTGTCACCTGGCGGTGAAGAAAACCCTGGTCGAGGCATCCATGAACTTGGTGCAGGGGATTTAACCTGCTAGCTCCCCGTTGGTGTCTGGGGGCCTTCCGGCTGCTGTGGTGGCAATGTGATGGCCTGCAGAAAATTCCATTAGATCCAGGAAAAAATAAAAATGACGATCACGCAGCAGCCAATACTATTAGCTGTTAGTTAAAACCCCATTTCATGGAGCCGTGCAAGAGTCTGAACATTCTGGCGTCCCCGATCCTCCCATCATCATCACCACAAAGTGAAGGGCCAGCAACGGGGTCCTGTCCCTAGGGGTAAGGGCGGCTCTGGGACCCTCCAAGCCCTTGTCGGGGTGGCGGTGGGGTCCTGGCTCCCCAGGCCCAGGCCCCAGCCTTGCCATATGGGCCCACGGCTGGGGTCTGATGGTACCAGGGATGTGGAGCTTGGGCACACCCAGTTTTAGGAAGTGTGACAGCCTTCCCTGTGTTGGCCGAGGCTGGTCCTGGCCATGAATCAGCAGCCCAGGGCGGCCGCACCCTGTCTCCCTCCTGCAGCTCTGACTCACTTCTTGGCTTGTCCCTTCGTGTTGCACTTAGATAGGGAAAGGGACCTCAGGGGTCCCGTGGGCCTGATGAGGCAGGTGTGTGAGGGTGGGGTGTCCAGGCCGCCGGGCTTGGGGGCTAGCAGTGACCATGCCAGACCCAGGCAGGAAGGGATGTGGTGTGGGGGATGAGTGCTTACTATCTCTCTGCGGGGTGCCCTTGCCACTTCTTGCAGCAGGGGGCACATGGAGGACTGCCTGGAGGTGGTGTCCTGCATGTGTGGCAGTGAGGCCCGGTGGCCAGTGGGGAGGAACTGTGCTGCTCCGAGACCCTGAGCTAGCGTCCAGGCCAATGGCATCTCCTGCCTTGCAAAGTCCTCACACTGTGTGAGCCAAATGCAGGTCTGGCCAGTGTCTTCTCCCTATAGGCCCCCTGGGCCTCCGCCGCCCTGGGCCGGTGGCCCGAGCACTCTGCCCAGAGGTGGCTGTGTCTTTGTTTTCAGTTCCCAGTTTCCATCTCCCAGGACATGTGTCCACAGTGCTCCTATTTTTTTTTCTAATTATAACAGTTTATTCATTCATTGGTCCTTTTTAAGAAAAAATTATAACAGTTTATTTATTTTTTGGTTGAAAACTATAATTAAAAAAATAATATCATAGTTTATGTTTACATCATTTTGTGCCTTTTTCCATCTCAGTTGTAATCCTCCTGGGCTTCCCATCACCAAGTCACCTGTGTGCTATCACCATAGCCCCGTGTACCTCCACTTCATTTTTGATCCCATTTCCCACTGGAATATAGTCTCTGGGATATATTTGTTCATTATTATATATTTTCCCCCTGGTCCTTTCTACTTCTGCTATGGGTGAAACCATCCAGGATTTTTCTTTTTATTTGTGGCTTATTTCACTAAGCATGATCCCTTCCAGTTCCATCCATGTTGCTGCAAAAGGCATGAGTTTATCTTTTTCATGGCTGCATAATATTCCATCATGTATAGGGACACATCTTTGTAATCCAGTCATGTACTTTTGGGCATCTGGATTGTTTCCATGTCTTTCCAATTGTAAATAAAGCAACAATATACATGGGGGAGCAGGTGTCTTTTTGAATCAGTGTTTTTGTTTCTTATGAGTAGATACCTAGGAGTGGGAAGCTCCATTTTTCACGATGCTTTTTTTGGTTGATGCTGCTCACAGACACATCTCCCTCGGCCTCCTGGCCAGTGCTGGCCACTCCTGCTGTGGCTTGTCCCTTGGCTGACTTTTTAAAGTACCAGCTTTTGGTCTTAATTTTCTGCGTTACTGTATTTTCTGTTTTGCTAATTTGTGCTCTTCAGTAGTTTCTCCAGCTTGTTTTGGGTAACTTTCCCTTTTGAAAGTTTTAAAAAAATGTAATGAATGTAATTTAATTTTATTCTTTTTTGCATGTAGAAAGGGCAGTTAGGCTTCCCTGGGGGCACAAGGGGTTAAGTCTCAGCACTATGAAGCTATCCACAGCCCCTGTGGCTTGAGTCCACCCCTGGCCAGGGAGTGACCCACATGATGCAGCAGACCTCTCTCGTCTCCCCTCTGCCTCCTTAGCAGTGGGTTTTGGTGGATCTACCTGTGCTGCTCCCCACTCTGTCCCGTCACCCCCTGCTCCTCTGGCCTGCACCCCAGGTCTGGTATGCATAAATAAATACATCTTAAAAAAAAAAAAAAGACCGCTCTCCTGAGCAGAGCCCTGACCTGAGGTTGGGAGCCAGGTGAATGGGCCGTGTCCCTTTGGCCTGGAAGGTGACGCCGTGTTGCCTACCTGCCCTGCTGCACGGCCCTTCACGTACACTGGGTCCCTGGGGTACTGGCGGCCTCAGCTGGTTGGAGCCTGCACCCCAGGGGCCCAGGGGCCCAGGGGCAAATGCTCCTGTCTGTGCTGGGCTATCCTTCCTAGGCACCAGGGCCCCTGTGCAAAGAGGGGCGTCCGCAGCCTGGGGGAGAGGGGCTCCTGGTCCCGCCCTGGGCTGGGCCCTCCTGCTTCCAGCACCCAGCCAGCTCGGCCCGCTTTACTCGATCCTTCCTTGGGCCACACGGCTGATTTGGGGGCACGCCAGGGTCTTCGCATGCTCTGAGGACTCACATAGTGCCAGCCTCCGAGGCGAGGACATCCACTGTTGCCCTTTCAGAGACTCAGGACATACGCAAGTCCTCGCGTGGCCCTGCCCACCCCAGAGTCTATGCTGGAGCCCTGGCCTGGCCCTGGGTCCTTCCCTCCTGTCTGTGGCAGCCTGCCACTGAGCCCCTCTGTCCTCTGTGTCGCTCAGTTGGCGTCTTGGCTTCCCCTCTGTACTGCAGAGTCCAGGTCTGTTGCACACGGGTCTCCTGTCCCTGCCTGCGCCCGCTCTCCGCACTGCAGCCAGGGCGGCGTCTTTCTGGGCCAGAGGCTGATCCCTGGGCCTAGTATCACCACCCTCCACAGTGCTGCTTGTGGTCGGGCCATCACAGCGAAGGGCGGGTATGGGCAGAGCGCAGGGCGGGATGTGGGCAGAGGGCAGAGAAGGTGGGGTGTGGGCAGAGCACAGGGCGGGGTGTGGGCAGAGGGCAGAGAAGAGGTGCAGACAGCTCAGAAAAGGTGGGTGTGGGCAGAGCTCAGAGAAGA
>NW_004567166.1:317031-318781 GCF_000260355.1 Condylura cristata
AAGGTGGGTGTGGGCAGAGCTCAGAGAAGAGGTGCAGGCAGCTCAGAGAAGGTGGGTGTGGGCAGAGCTCAGAGAAGTGGGGTGCAGAGATCTTTCCAGGTGAGGATGTCTCATGGAGCCTCCCCTGAGGGGCACAGCATTGGGGTTCCTGGTTCTGCATTCAGCAGCTGCTGCTTCGAGTCCCTGCTCTGGCGGGGTGGTTCTGGTTCTGGATCTTTCCTGGACTTCTCTTCGATGCTTCACTCTCACTTACATGAATGTCCAACTGTTCTTCAAAGCACCACAAGCGACTCTTCCCTGCCTGGCCCCCCGCTGCCCAGCTGGGAGCACTATGGCCGATTCCCGCCAGGTGCCCAGCCTGTGGGGGTGAGGCGTAGGGGCGCCTGCTATACCCACTGTCCTCTGCAGCATGGGGCCTAGCCTGGCCTCTCGCCCCAGCCCCGGGCCCACAGGTGCCCTGGAGGTTCACCCTGCAGCAGGAAGCACGGTTGGGGCGCCCTCTTCTGTCTGCTCCCTGCACCCCCATGGGTCCTTCTGCTGCTCTTCATAACCCTGGGGGTTTGAGGCCTGAGGCGCAGCCAGGAGAGGCTGGCATCCCCTCTTCCCGCCTTTCTCTCCACAGGCTGGCTGCTCTGTGCTCCTGGGATGTGAGGGGCTGGCGGGCTGGCATTGTGGGAGAGGGGGTGCAGTGCATGTCGAGGTGCAGGGGCACCAGGTAGCTACCCACATGTGCGGCCAGGTCCCCACACCCCTGAAGGGAAAGTGAGACCAAGCACAAGGCATTTATTGGAAATAAACACAGAAGAGACAGCAGGTTGTGCTGGGGCACCGCGGGGGATTTCCAAATATCTGCCCCCAGGACTCGCTTGGGAGTGGACAGAGACTCCCGCCTGGGGCTGCCTCGCCCATGCTCCAAGCACCCCCCCCCCCAACCGCGCCCTGAGCTCCAAGGGGTTTCTGCTGTGGTCACCCCTCTTGCCAAGCAGCTTTTCTCCCCCCTGAGGTTCCCGCTCTCTGCCTGGCACCTGAGCTCAAAGTCCAGCGTCCTCGGGAGGAAAGGGGCAAGGGGAAGGCAGCAGTCCTGGAAGCGCCCGCTCCCCACAGCTGTGGAGGTGGGAGAGCAGCTGCTCAGCCTCCTGGCACTGCAGCACATGGTCAGGGAGCAGCGACCGAGCTGAGTGCCCGCGGCCTGCCCATGCCCCTTCCCCTCCTGGCTCTGCTCAGTGAGGGCGCTGCCAGGGCACTGAGATGAGGTCTCCATGCAGTTCAGCACGTTCATGCCCCAGGGTGTCTCAAAGGCATCTGACAAGCTTCCTCACAAAACTTCACGGACACTTGTAATATCGCAGCCTGACTGGTCACGGTCCTCACGCCATTGCTGAGCCAGCAAGGGGGGCCTCTCTCTGGGGGCTTCCTAGAGAAGGTCCCGCTGGGTGACCTGCGGCTGGGAAGGTTGGAGTCTGCACCTCCGTCTAGCCGGCAGGTCTCTGCAGGTCTGGCCAGGTGTGCACCGAACAGGTGCTCCGGGGGGCCCCTGGACCTGGCTCGCATGTGGATGCAGGGTGCCACCCTCTCCCGGTCCCCCCAGAGAACAGGCAACCCCGCCGCACTGGACAGGGCAGGGAGGCCTTCTGGAGAGGCGGCTGTGCTTTGTTCCCGCCAAGCGCAGGAAGCGGATCTCTGGCAGGAAGCGGCACTCTCTGTCAGTGCCAAGCCAGCCGCAAGTCTGTTTCAGCGATCTTGGTGGGGG
>NW_004567166.1:318921-320826 GCF_000260355.1 Condylura cristata
GGCGGCGCCTATTTGCACAAAACCAACATGGCAGCTGGTCCTGGGATTTCCTGCCCGCACAGCAGCCCACGTGCCAGAGCCTCCAGAATCTGTGTCGGCGGCTTCTCCTCTCCAGGACGGAGCCGATGGCGGGACGCGCGGATGCCGCCTAGCTGGGATGCATGTGCTGCGGGCAGGGAGGTGTTAATTGCCGTGCTAATTACAACATGATTGCCTTGCACTTGTTTTGCACTTGTAGGTGATTAAATTTTTAACGAAGCATATTACTTGGCACCGTTAGCTCAGTTAACACATCCCTCTCTCTCTCTTTTATGCCCTGGGAGAGTCCCGTGGCAGCGCGGCCTTCCCTGGCGGCGAGGCGGAGCGCAGAGCCAGCGCGAGCCAGGCTGCGGCCGGGCGACGCCAGCTTCCTGCTTGGGAAGGAGCAGCAGCCGTTTCTAATCACACCCAGCAGGATGGCACCGGCCAGATGCGAACGCAGGGCCCACAGAGGTATTAGCTAAAAATTAGGCGCTGCTGCCAGCGCGGTCTGCAGCCTTCAGTTAAGAACCACAGCGACCCAGCCAGCGCGGGCGCAGCGAAGGTGGGCAGCTGACGGCAAGTTCCGTGTGATTTATTTCTGCTGCAGCCGGGCTCCCAGCTGAACCCCAGCCCGGGAAACTTGCATCTGTCAGCGCAGAGCCACTGCGAGCCGAGTTGGCGGCGGCGGGTCCGCGGACCCAGGGCTCCGGATGCCCTCCCGCCCCGTTGGAGCTGGCTGCGGCTGAATCCTGAACGGTCCTGCTGCTGCGGGCAAACCCGCGCCCCCACTCCAAGTCCGGGGTCCCCGCCCCAGCCTGACTGACCCGGGCTGGTTCTGGAGCAGAGATTTGAGGGGACCCGGGGCTCCGCGTTTGCTGGGGGTGGCCCCAGCGGCCGCTGGCTGAGCCGTGGTCCCAGCCCAGGCCTGAACTCCTGCGCGGTCTCCAGCACTTGTTATACATGGCGTGGACAGACTGAGCCCCCTACCCGCGGGGCCTGGGGAGACAGGCGCCTCGGTGTGGAACAGATGGGGACACTGAGGACATTTGGGGTGCTGTGGAAGATGAAGGGCCTCGCCTTGGAACTGACCTTATTCCTGGCAAGGGCATGACCTCATCTCAAAATCAGTTCCATTTCAGCTGTCTCTAGTCTGGTATATGCTGGCCCGCCTCCCTCTCGGCTCTTCACTAAAAGTTTACTTTTTCTGAATATTTTATTTTTACTTATTTAGGCATATAAGAACTGGGGTGCTGACCAGAGGTGCAGGGGTGAGAGGACTCCCCAGAGATGGTGGGGAGCAGAACAGGAAGATCCCCTGAAACCCACTGCTGAGGGGGCAGCGGAGAGACAGGAGAGGTCTGCTGCGCCATGTGGGTCACTCCCTGGCGGGGATCAAACTCAGGCTGCAGCGACTGCGGACAGCTGCACAGTGCTGAGACTCATCCCTGCGTCCCCAGGGGGCCAAGACTAAGCATTTAATTCCATTTATTTTCTCCTCCATCCTCGGCACCCTGGGCCACTGAGGGACGCTGGGCCACCGGAGTCAGGTCCCCCAAAGGACAGGAGGGAGCAGCAGACACCTTGGCTCTGCCTGTCCCTCCGGGTATGAGTCCTCACCTGGGGAGGGAGTTGAATCAGAGCGGGTGAGAGACAAAGTGGACATCCCGAATGTCACAATTGGCTCAACAGCATCTCATTAACTATTTGGAAATATTTTGGGGACACCCATACTCTGTGTCCTATGGATGAGGGCACGGTCCCTGAGATTCAGCTTTAACCGGTCAGCGCCATTGCTCCCTAAAATCCCAGCTACCCCAAGGGGCCGCTCGTCTTTGAGAGACCCTCTCTCTGCGTTCCCCTGTACCTTTGTGTCCCCCACAGCTG
>NW_004567166.1:322126-335734 GCF_000260355.1 Condylura cristata
CAGGGGCAGTAGGAGGACTCCCCAGAGACAGAATGAGGAGCAGAACAGGCGATCCACTGAAATACACTGCTGAGGGGCAGTGGGGAGACAGGAGAGGTCTGCTGTGCCCTGAGGGTCACTCCCTGGCCGGAATCGAACTGCACTGAAGCGGCTGCGGCCACTTTCTGAGTTACCTGTGTGCTCAGTTTTTGCAGCTCAGCTCATGCCGGCAACTGTGAGACCGTGTCTTACTGTCTTTCCAGATCTTTGTGGACTCTGCCATCTGCCCCATTGTCGCCCCTGAGAAAGTTCTGCTGCGTTTTCTCTCGATTCACCCTTATAGGTTGTTTAATCCTCCTTGCCAAGCACAGAGTTTGGCTTTCCTGGTCTCCGTGTTCTCTCTCTCAATTGATTTCAATCCTTCCATTTTGGCTATATTTTTGTTTCCTTGAGTCTGATGTTTATCTAACGTCTGAAGATGGATGTTTTGTGTATTTTCCACTTAAAAGAAAATAAGCACCTAGAAGCTAAAACAGCTCCCCAAGTAACGTTTCAGTTGTGTTCTGCGTTTTAATGCATTTATTTCCATTCCCTTTCCATTTTCGCTCCCTTTACTCAGATTCACGAGCTATTTGGAAGCATGGCTTAAACCGCTGATGAATGCTTTTTGTTTAATTTTCTTTGCGTTGTTGCTTTTTAGCCTAATCTCATTGTCAGGAAGGAATTTGTCCCATTCTAGTTCTTGGAAATCTGTTCAGAGTTCCTGATGTTCTAGCACGTAGCTCCTTCAAAACAAAACATCCTGGGTAGCTTACATCGACTTCAGCTGGGGAAAATACCTAAAGCCAAACATCGATTGCACTTTTCAAATGCCTTTTTTCTTGACTTTTTATTATCTGTGTGATGTAACAGTACTAATACGCTGTGGTGAATGTTCCATAAAGCAGGTCAGCTGAACATGGTCTTCTGATCTTTTTTTTAAAGGATTATTTATTCATGCACACAAGAGCTGGGGTACAGGCCAGAGGTGCGGGGGTAAGAGGACTCCCCAGAGCAGAATGGGGAGCAGAACAGAAGGATCCACTGAAACCCACTTTTGAGGGGGCAATGGGGAGATGAGAGTGAGGGGGGCGGTGGTCTACTGTGCCCGGGGGTCCATCCCTGGCTGGGGATCAAACTCATGCTACAGTGGTGGAGATAGCTTCATAGTGCTGAGACGTAACCTCTGTGCCCTCAGAGAGGACCCCTCAATTCTTTGTCCTCCTTCCTTGTTAATGATGCTTTAAGGCACTTCCCACTTCTAGGGTGCTTTCCCGGCACCCCTCTTTGGCTCAGATTTGTCAACCCTTACCCGCTTTCTTACTCAACACCCGAGTCTCACCTTTATCCTGGGATCCCCCGTTTTTCCTGCTTATGCTCTCTGTGTCCTATTAAGAGGGATTTATTTCTTCCAATCCATCAGGGAGGTTCATAAAATTTCTCAATGCTGGGGTTTGTCCAAAAATGCCTTTACCTTGGCCTGGCTCCGAGGCCAGCTCCAGGCCCCAGGAGGGATGTTTCTCCCCGCCCCCGCCAGCCCTGAGTCCAGTATGTGGCCAGCTGTGAGTCTCCCCTGACCTCCCCTTCACTGGGGGACCTGGGTGTCCCTGCAACAGCTGAGGTGCAGCTTTCTTGTGGTTTATCCCACTCGGGACTCATCCTCGCTAGTCCCTTGTTGGTGAAGGAAACTCCCAGCTGTGGGTCTCCAAGAGCAGCTGAAGCCTTTTCTCTTGGGAGCACTCTGGATTCACCCGACGCGGCCCTGCCCGAGCCCAGCTTTTACTCTGGCTTGCACTGTCCGCCTGGCAGTGGCCCCGCCATGTGGGGAACCCCTGGGAAGCGTGGGCTGGGGTGACAAGACGGGGTGCAGGGCTCAGAAGCACCAGGCCGTGAGGCATCACACGGCATCCGGGTGAAATCCCGTCAAAGGCTTTGAGCTCCTCTGCCAGGAAGGCGCTGGGCCTCTCCAGCTGCTGACCATCTCTAGTGGTCGCAGAAATGTGCAAACACCACAGTCCTTTGTGTACACTTTTCAGCTCATGGAACATCCAGAAAGTTTTTGCTTTTGTGCTGAAGGGTGTGTGACGAGGCCGCAGTCTCCGCTGAGAGGGGTCTGGATGAGCTCCAGGAGATGAGGCCTGTAGTCAGGAGTTATGGTTGTATTTTTTAGAAAAGATTTATTTTATTTATTTATGCACACAAGAGCTGGGGTGCAGGCCAGAAGTGCGGGGGTGAGAGGGTTCGCCACAGACAGAGTGGGGAGCAGAACAGGCAATTGACTGAAATGCACTGCTTGAGGGTGCAGCGGGGAGGCAGGGGGGTTCTGCTGTGTCCTGGAGGTCACTCCCTGGCCAGCACCCCACTCGTGCTGCAGAAACTTCACCCCTGTGCCACCAGGGAGGGCCCCCCTTTGGATTATTTTAACTTTCCTTTGGTCCAGTAAGACGCAGCGAGGCCCCAGGCTGAGTGAGGGGAGGACGCTGGGTGAGTTCCTATCTCACGGAGTTTCCCCCCAAGACTCATCTGTCGTGTTGTCTCCAAGGGGCTGAGCAGGACCCGGGCTTCACTCATTATTTCTGTCCCTGAACAGGTAGTCAGAGAAGCTTTTCCGCTCGGTATTAAAGACCCATTAGAGACTGATAATGAAGGCAGCGGCAAATCCCCCTAATATCGTCTCAGTCCCCCCTGATTGGACACCGCTCCTCACACACGCCAAGGCCATTAAAAAGCTCGTCCTGACGATGGAAACAGCCCATTAGCAGCAGAGTGGGCTGGCCCCACAGTCGGGAGGACGGATGGCTTCATCAGCGGAGCCGTTAGGACCATTTCAGCCACAAACACATTAACGGGCCTTAATTCTTTTATCACCAGTAGTCTTCAGCATCACCCTGTCCCTTCCTCCCCAGGCAGCGTAGCAGACCCTCACCAGGCCATCCATGCTGTGTCCCTCCCCGGGACAGTCTCAGCAACAAAATAATGCTACCGCGTCCGGGGACTTCTGCTGAGATTCTCCCAGAGCTGTGGTGAGACATTTGCATGCCAGACACATGTGTCTTGAGCAAATTTATTGAGGGTTGAGGCAGAATTGGGGAAGAAGGTGGTCCTTGTTCTTTTAGATTTTTTTTAAAAGATTTCTTTATTTATGCATACAAGAACTGGGGTACAGGCCAGAGGTGGGGGTGGGATGAGGGGACTCAACTGCTGGACTGTGAATAGGATGCTGGGCTCAGATCACCCCATAACCATGGTACAGGCTCTGGGCCTTCTCTGTGGCCTGGGTGCTGGGCCTGGGTCATCTCCATGACCAGGCTGTTGTGTTCATAGCTGCCCTGAAGTCTACCCACTGACTGCCGACCCAGATCTGTACCTCCCACATGCAGTTGTGGGTGGACATGGCCAGGCTAGGGAAGCCCAGGCCACGGGCACCGTGCACAGCTGCCCCAGGGCCCTGGTGGGACAGGAGCGAGAGTTGTGGGGCACCAGGGGCAGGCGGGAGGTTTTGTCCTGTGCTAGAGGACTGGGGTCCTGGCCCTGACACCCCCTCTTGGAGCTGCAGAGCTGCCGGGGCCCCGAGGTTGCTATCTGTGGCTGGGCAGACTCGGCGTTGTGTGGAGAGCGACATGGAGAGCTGGCAAGTGGGTGTGTGCTGGGTCAGTGCGAAATCGAAGAGCAGAGGAATGCACGCTCAAAATCAATTACTCCTGTTGTGTCTCTTTTTAAAAAATAGATGCATTTACTGATGCACACAAGAGCTGGAGTGAAGGCCAGAGGTGTGGGGGTGAGAGGACTCCCCAGAGACAGAGTGGGGAGCAGAACAGGTAGATCCACTGCTGAGGGGGGCGGCGGGGAGACAGGAGGGGTCTGCTGTGCCTTGGGGGTCACTCCCTGGCTGGGATAGAACTCGTGCTGCAGTGGCAGACAGCTCATTGTGCTGTGCTTTAACCCCTTGCACCACTGGGGAGGCCCCTTAAAAAGGTGGAATTTCACGTGTGATGTCATGATTGTCCAACCGCAGTGGGGGGCCTTCACTCCCGGGGGGCTGGGACTGAGCCATCCACCTCTCGCTCGGCCAGGCCCTGGCCTGGTTCCAGAGGTCTCCCTATTCCCCTCTCCACAGGCACCTTCTTTACCCTTTTAGCCCCCAGATCACCGAACCCACAGGCACCTCAGTGCCCACCCTTGGCAGGCCCAGCCCGGCTTTGTGCCCGGTGGCACTTGGCTGAGTCCTGGCCTCCCTCTCCCTGTCTCTCCCGCTCCATGGCTGGTGGTATAGACACACAAACTCAGAAAACCAGGGAAGCGGCTGGGAGGTTCCTGTAGGCCAACGGCATCTGGGGGTTGGGTGGCCAGTGGAGGCCTCGCTGGGGGCTGGGAAGGCAGAGCCACGCAGATCACCAGGGCTCCGACCCAGCAAAGCTGACCCCTGGTGCGGCAGTTGAGCCTTTCAGCTCCGGGAGCAGCTCTGCCCGCGCTGGGTTCCAGCTCCTGGCTGTGGGCCGCAGCTGCTGCCGGGACAGGCTCCTGTCACCTCGTTTGCTGTTCTTGCATTTTGTCTTTGGCAGGAAACCCTGCCAGCTGTTCACCTGGAAGCAGCGGCCGGTTGCCACGGTGTGGAAGTGTCTGCCAAGTGGGTGAGTCTGCAGAGCCAGCATGCCGGGGCCTGGGGAGCGCCGGCCGCCCGCACTCACCTGCCCAGCGCGGTCTACATGGCGCCTGAGGCTCAGACGCTGCCTGGGTCAAGCGGACCCTCCAGGCTCGGGCGTCAGGCAGGGTCCACGGAGGGATGATGCGGCCGCTCTCCCCAAATCACCAGGCTCCGCTTGTTCACAGTGGCTAGGCAGGTCGCTAGATGACCACGGCGTCCATCAAACAGCTGGTTCAAATGCAGCGTCCGCGGTCAGCTCAGCGAGCTGAGGGTCAGCTCTGTGCAGATGTGTGGTCAGGGGCTCTCCTTCCATGCCAAGACATGCCCTTTCTGCGGGGCCTTGGTGGTGCGTGAGCTACGGCTCAGATTCGTCTGGGTATAGAAGAAGGGGACAGTCCAGGGCTAATGGGGTGCTGTCAAGAACCCCAAAGCTGGTGCACAGAGCATCTGGAGTAGGCTCTGTTGGCTAAGTCCAAAAGGGCTTGAAAAGAATTGCTCCCTGAGAAATGGGGGTGAGTTCCCAAGGAGGGGAACCCCCAAGGCATGCAAATTCCCCAGGCAGCTTCGTAGGTGTGGGTTCATTTACAACGCAAATGCAGGTCTGTCTAGGAACAGAGACCTAGAATCTCCTGTTTCAAGGGCTCCTGGGGAGGCTCAAGTGGCCGAGGTCCATCCAGAAGGGTCACACCTGATGAGGCCAAGCAGGAGGTGCCGAAGCAGCCACCTGTAAGGTGGGCTTCTGACGCCTCCATCCAGAGTCAGCGACATCACTGCTGGGACTGTGCCCTCCCCTGGTTTCGTGGCTAAGCCCCAATGCCGGCCCCCTGGCCAGCAGACTGAAAGTTGCTCTAGGAGACCCTTGGGGGTCACCTTGGAAGATGCTGGCTCTCCTCTTCAGCCATGATGGAGACGTCTGGCCTAAAAGCAGGGCAACCTAACCCACGAAAAGGCACCATGTGCAGGGACAAAGGTCCCCTCACTGGGAAGAGCTGTGAGTTCTATTTGTAGGCAGTCACCCCGACAGGGGTGGGGTGGGGACTTATGGCTGAGCTGCAGACAGAAGACCTTGACTTGGGAGTGTCTTTCTGTTCCCTTATTCTTTTATTCTAACAGAGAGAGATGCAGAGAGGCGCTTTCGCTGTATTGGGGTTTCTATTCAGAGGGATTTCCAAACAACCTGTCGTCATGTAGCATTTGTAGTTGTAAAGCATTTTGTGAGGCCATTTTTACCTCTCCAAGGTCCTGGGGGGCTGAGGGGCTCAGCAGGGCTCACCTGCTCCTGTGCCTTATGCTGGTTGGTGGGTAGCAGACTCATGGTCACAGAAGACAGCTGTAGCTCCAGCCATCACAGCTGCATTCAAAGTGCACGGAGAGTGTGTGCGCATGCGTGTGGAGGAGAGAGGATGCACTGCCTCATCTATCCTCTTTCATAAACAGACCCTAAATTTCCCTAAAGCACTGGTGGTCTTGCAGGAAGTTCTCTGGTTTCTCCTCAGGCTCTGGAGAAGGTGAGAGGCTGAGCTCCCCTGGGCCTGGAGCTTTGAGCTAGCATCCCTCACCAGGACGAATCAGAGAATGAAAGGTGGGAGAAGCAAGAATATTTTCCCTAATCACAGTAGTGGCAGACAGAGGCTGGGAGTCAGGAGGACAGGCAGAGACAGTACAATTCTTTCATTTGCTGCTTCAAACCAGTCTTATTTCCTGTAATTGCCATGAGGAGTTGTTCCTGCTTGCTTGCTTACCTCAGGAGAACATTTAGGGAATAATGATCTAAGTTATATTTAATAGTTTAAATAACAGTGAGTCAGAGGGATGCTTTTATGCACTGCCATCGTTTTGCATATATGAATTGTAAACCTCACTGGAAACCACGGCCTGTACGGAACTCCCACATACACCCCTTGACTTTGTGCAACGTTGGGGTGAAGTTCCTGCATTTTTGCTCCTGGACGGAAAGGAGGTAGCTATGTTATATAGGAAGAAGTGTTCAGGGGACCAAACAAGGTACCTACTGTCCCCACGTCAAAGAGATGTGAAGAGGGCGGTGGGATGGGATGGAGAGAGCAGAGGTTGAGAGCGTGGGAGGAGGAGTCAGGGCGTGGCGGGATTGGGGCAGGCTCTCTGCTTTTTAAATGAAACTGGCCTTATAGCAAATTTCAGCAGAAAACAGGGCCTGCCACCCTGGGGGTCCCGGCACCCGGGCACTGTGAGCCCCCCTGACCTCGCGCCATCTCACTTGTGGTGTCTGCGCTGTTCCCATAAAAACTCTTTAAGTCCTTAGGAGACTTAGATTTGGAAAGAGTAGAGTCTGGAGCCTGGCCTGGGCCCTAGACCCAGTTTTCACCATTTGTGCATAAAAGTCAGGGAGCCAGGCTGGCTAGCAGGGGGGAACAGGGGCGGGCACCCAGAGATGGGGGGGTGGGCTGGCCAGCAGCAGGGAAATGGGCAAAAAGCCTGAGGCTGCCCCAGATTCTGGAGAGGGGCGGTACCCCATAGGGTTGGGGGGCCCTGGCCACCTCGGGCCCACTCCAGCCCCTTCCCGGCCACCTGTGGGTGAGGCTGCAGAAATGCTGGCCAGGAAAGAGGTCAGAGGGGGTCTCTGTGTCTCCCCAATACTCTGGGGAAACAACTGGCTTAAAAGTCCCCTGAGGTTTTCGGGGACGAAGACCAGCGTCCGCCACCGTGTTTGGGAAGAGCTGCCTCAGAGGCCTGAGGTGAAGTACAAAAAGCCATTTGGGCATTTTAGCTGTGGACATTGGATGCCGGACGCCCGCCAGAGTCAGGAACAGCCATGGGCCTGGGACTGCCCGGCCTGCTCCGAAACCTGGAGCTTGGCTCTTGTCCCGGTTACGCGCAGGCTTCCGCCCCAGCTCCATGAAGGGACGAGGAAAACGCCAGAATTCAGGTGTTCGTCCCCTTCAGCTGCATCTGCCTGAGTTCATGGGGACCCCGGGGGCCTTCCAAGCAACGGGGTCTGCGGCTGCCTGTCCCCTGCAGCTCCCCAGCCCCTGCAGTCCCCAGGCCTGCAGCACCATGTGGGGAGGACAGGAGCTGCAGATGTGCCTCCTTGTCTCTGGAGTAAGGACCATGTGCAGCTTGGGCAACCCCTGGACTGCTGAGGCTCCGCCCGCCGCTTGCAGGGTGTACCCCATCCCTGGCTCTGGCCCCGCCTGCTGCTCGGAGGCCTTCTCTTCTCCTTCCTCCTGGGTGGCCGCTGCTGGGGCCCAGGCCAAGAGGGGCCCCCTGCTCCCCAAACTCCCCCTTCTCTCCAAAGACACCTTCCCAAGAGGCTTCTCCCCTCTTATTCCTGTCCTGTGTCCCCTTCCCCAGCAGCCACCCTCTCTTTGGGTCCCCAATTCCTCCGGGTCCTCTGTCTGTGGCTCGGATACCACCATACCAGCAGCCAGGGAGCCTCTGGGGCAGATGGCCCATTTCTCACTTGGGGCTGGGACTGTCCAGCCCCTCACTGCAGGCCCAGGGCCCTGCACCCACTGGCCATGAACTGAGGGCTGGCCCAGGTGCAGGGGCCTGGTGCCTCTTCCCTGGTGGCTCCATCCTCGCAGCTGGCCATGGAACATCGTTCAGGGCTTGTGCTGAGCCTTGGACTCAGAGTTGAGGTGTGCTGACCTGCGTATTGTCCATGGAGCCCCGTGGAGCCCTGTGACCTGCGTGTGGGGACAGCTGGAGGCTTGGACGCCCCTTCCTGCTCGGCCCGGCCGCCCCTGCCCCTCAGCTGTCCTGCCCGGAAGAGCTCGCGTGTGCTCGTGTGTGGAGTGGTCACTTGGCCCTGGCCAGCCCATCAGGCTCCGTCCCTGTCCGTCGGCTGCCCTGTCTGGAAGAGCTCCCGCGTGGGGTGGTCCGGAAGCAACACAGAGCCGGGCCTGAGCCACTGCCAAGATCACTCAGACAGATCTGGCTAAAGCACCTGGCCCACAGGTTGGCCTGGGGGTGGGGGGTGCAGGCAGAGCCCTGAGGGCCCCTGGAGGGTCTGGGGAAAGCGACCCCACTTAAGTTTTCTCGGGCTTCTCTGCCTGCCTGGGGCCCCAGCACCCCTCACCCCCTTCTTTTCTCCATTCTGCTTTTTCTTTGCAGTTGAAAAACAGGTGCGGTGAGGGGTGGTATAGGTGCAGGGAGCTAGTGGTGGTGGTGGTGGTGGGTGGACCAGGAGCGTCTTCCGGGGCTGGTTAAGAGGGCCTCACCCCCTCCTCCCCTGCCTTCCCTGCGGCCACCCTGCTAGGGGCAGCTCAGGCCAGACCACCTCCGGGTCTTCCCTTGACTTTTCTGCTCTTCAGAGCCAGCAGCGTGGACAGGATCAGGGACTAGCAGCCGGGACAAGCAGCTCGGCCTCTCTGGCCTGCTGAGATTGGGGGGCTGTGGTCTGGTCGGGACTGCCTTGCTGTGGGGTGTTTTGGAGGTGTCAGTGACCAAGCAGCTCTGCTCCGCAGCCACAGGAATCCTTGGGCAGGCCCGGCTGGGGGGATTCTCTCCAGGAGCTCCTCACGGGAGATGGGGGAGCCCGACCTTGGGCCCATGTGCCCCTCTGTGGATGAGGGGAGACGCCCCCGACCTGACAGGAGGACTCCCAGGGCTGGGAGAAGGGGAGGGAGGGCAGAGACCCCCGACAGGGGCAACCCCCTGCGGTGCAAGGGGGGTGTTTTGGCCGGGACTGGAGGGCAAGGGTTTTCCAGGCAGGTGCCGGGGAAGTGAGATTCCAGGGCTTCTCCAGCCCGGCTAGCTCAGGCAGCCTCTGGCCTGGCGCCCGGGGTGAGGGGTGGGAGTGGGGGCGCCTGTGCTCCCCACAGCTGTCACCTTCCTCCAGGACTCCCCATCAATAAACCCACAGCGTCCTAGGAGGGACGGGGGTCTGGGGTGAGGCTCCAGGTCTGGGGAGAGAAACATTTAAAAGACAAACAGCCTTTCTCTTGCTAATGTTGCCGGCCCGGCTGAAAGCTGGGCCTATTCTCATGCTAACCGAGGCCCGGGGATAAGCTGGGCCTTTTCTACCTAATTGGCGTGGTGCTGCCGTAGGGTAAACACTCACAAAAGGGGTGGTACAGAACACCCTCGGCCGGCAGACACCCGTCCTGGACGTCAATATTTATGGGACCCCTGCCGTCCCTCACACAGAACCATCCCCCCCCCAGCGGGAACTGCCCCTCCCAGGCTCCGGTAACCAGCCTGGGTCTCTCTAAAGTGGACCAGGCTCAGGACTGTCGCCCGGAGATGACAGACACCCTGGGCTGACCAAAGCCCAGGTTGGACACACCGCGGCCCTGATCTGCATCCTCCAGCCTAACAGTTATGACGAATGGACACCCATTGTGGAGAGATAATGAAAAATTTTGAATTATTGCCATTGTTTCTCATGGTCCTGAGACTCTTGAATTAATACAGCCAAGCGGTCTGAAGATAAAAGGCCAGGAGCTTTATCACAGTCCTGACGTGGGGGGAGGGGTTAGGGGACCCCAGTCTGCCCTGTGTCCAGGAGCTGGATGGTTTTGGGTCCCCACTAAGGTGGCGTGGACCTCCCGGAGGTGTGGGGAATCAGCGGCCCAGACCTGCTGCCCTGCTGCCTGACAGCACCCACACGGCCCCCCCACCCCCTTCAGCCCAGTGGGGCGGAGCTCTGGCCGCTGGGACTGGGGAGAGGAGATTAAAAACCAGCCTTTGCACGAAAGCCAGCTTTGCAAGAGGGGGGCCTTCGTGACTTAGAAATCCACCCTCTAGGTGGAGACGTGCCTAAAGTTGACTTTCCTAGTATGAAAAAGTGTATTTCCAGCAGGCCGGGCACCCTCCTCCTCCCTTCTGGTCTGACCTGGTCTGCTCTGGCCGGCTGTTGGGGAGTGCCTGTTGGGGACTGGTGACAGCCTGTGGTCTGTGTGTCCCAGGACGTGGGCACAGCCCCGAGCCTGGGCCGGTGGCGAGGTGGTGGCTGTGGCTTCTCGGGGCCGAGGATGCCTTCATGTTTCAGTGGGGCAGAGGCTTCTTGGCTTTGGGGCCCTCTCTGTGAACAGGCCTGTTTAGCTCCACGTGGGAGTTGTGCAGAAGCTAAGAGCTAGCCCGATGCATGGCTTCTTCATGGCCGTGCAAGGGGAACTGTCTTTCCTCTCCAACTTGCAAACCACAGTATGAAGAGCACTCGTCGTTAGCACGAAACGTGGGTGGGGGTCATCCAAAACGGGAGTCACGTTTGCTGGTAGTCTCAGGAGTTGGGCGGTTTTTCCTTCTAGCTCTGTCTTTCTGTCTTCCATGTGGGAGAGAACTCCCTGCATTTCTTGATATTCATGTTTGGATTTTTTAATAAAGATTTATTGATTGATGCAGACAGAACTGGGGTACGGGCCAGAGGTGCGGGGGCTGAGAGGACTCCCCAGATTCACAGTGGGGAGCAGAATAGGAAGATCCCCTGAAACCCACTGCTGAGGGGAGCAGCGGGGAGACAGGAGAGGGCTGCCGCGCCATGTGGGTCACTCCCTGGCCGGGGATCGTACTCGTGCCCAAGTGGCTGCAGCCAGCTCCATAGTGCTGTGCGTTAACCTGCTGCACTACCACTGAGGGCCAAGTAAGTAATTTTTTTTTTTAAAGATTTATTTATTTATGGATACAGAACTGGGTACAGGCCAGAGGCGCAGGGATGGTGAGAGGATTCACCAGAGACAGAGCGGGGAGCAGAACAGGCAGATGGACGAAGTACACTGCTGAGGGGAGCAGCGGGCGGGCCAGGAGAGGTCTGCCGCGCCCTGTGGTCACCTCCGGGGCAGGCGGGGATCGAACTCATGTGGAAATGGCTTTAGCTTCTTAGTGCAGTGCTTTAACCCGCTGCGCCACCAGGGAGGGCCCAAGTAAGTAATTTTTTAACAGCACAATAATAGTTCCCCAGGTGGAGGTGCAGATACCACCCTGGAGCCTTCCTGCCCAGAAGGAACCTCTGGAGCCTGTCCTCCTGCTCTCCCTGGCCCCCCACACCTTTTCCTCCACAGGTCGCCCCTTGAGGCCTGAGGCCCGTCCCTGGGCCCACACCTCTCAGCTCACTCTCTCTGTCTCCGAGCCGGATTCATTCCTGATGCGATTAAGGTGAAACGCCCAGGTTTCCACGGGGCCGTGGGTCAGGGGTCTGGTCAAGGGTGCCGCATCCATGCTCAGTGGGCGGCGTCTATGCTCTCGGTGAGGGACGTCAGGGCTGGGTGCATGGGGCAGGTGGACAGTTCTTGCCAGGCCCATGTGTGGACAGACAGCGGCTTCCATAAGGGCTTTGAGTATCCCTGCGCCCAGGAAAGGCCCCCAGGAGGGAGATGCCCAGTGGATGAGGGGATGAGGGGTGATTCATAGGGTGGAGGCACTGGAGTGCATGGCTGGACATGGGGGAGGCCTTGCAAGGTCGATATTATCAGGCCACTTTCCAGAATGTTCTCTGGAGTTGCTCCTGTTCCCTGGAGAGGCAGCGAGAGGCAGGTTGGGGCCTGCGAGGATGCTCGGGTGGATTTACGACAAGCAGCTGCTGGAGAATCTGCCTTTGCCCTGGGCAGGAGGAACCGGTTCCTCCAGAGGCCATGCGGGATGGCAGGCCGGCTGGCCGGGGCTGGCCGCTTGTCCCCCCTGCACGCCTGATAGCTCAGTCTCTCTAGCACAACCTCAAAAGTTATGCCCTTGGCTACTTTTGAGTTGACAGAATCAAGGGCCTGATCTTCAGGTGTGTCCTGGGGGACATGGCCAGCCTCTGGCCTCAAGGTCCCCTCTCGGGGTCCCCATGGTGCCCCCTGCCGTCCGCACGGCCCTCCGGAGCCCGACTGCGGCTCCCCTCAATTCTTTCTGACTGTTTTTTTCTAAAAAATGGTTCTGACTGTCAGCTGGGATTATTAGGCTGCATAGTGATATTTTTTACGTCCAAACATAAGAATAAAATGACTTCCCCACCATGTATATTACGGGTATACATGCATCCTGAAAGTAAATTAACATAGAAATAAATCTGTGATGTCAGGAACATACATTCACCCGCGCTTGCCTCATGAATATGCAGCTGCACCCAGCGTCCGCCTCTCCCACAGCCTCGTCCTGGCGAGCCGGCCCAACGCGGGGCTCACATTACTCAACCCCATTTAGCGGTGATGTTTTAATCTTGCGTGTGGGCGCTGCAGATTCGCTCTGGGCACCCAGTGCAAGATGAGTGGCCTCTGACCTCGGCACTGTGTCCCCCTCTTCCCTGTCTCCCCTCTGGGCATGTCCTCCCTCGTGGGCACCCTACCCTCTGTGCCGCCGGCCCAGTGCCCTGCACCATCCTCAGCCTGCTCTGGGCCACGGCCCCCCCCCCGCCTGCCCTGGTCCTCCCAGGGGCCTGCTGCAGGGTCCTCTGGCTCCTCATGGTCCGGAAGACCCCTTCAAGGCCCTGGCAGGTGCATTGTGGGGCCACCCAGGGCTCTTGCTAGACACACATCCCAGCTATCCTAATGCCTGGAAAGGGCCTAGTCACTGGGTGCAGGTACGGCTCTCCAAGACCAAGGGCTGGAAGAATTCTGGGGCCCAAGTGTCTACACTGCTCTGTCTCCCTCAGTCGAGACTCATGGTTCCTCCCTTTGGGGTGAGTGAATCCTGAGCTGGGGCCCGGGATGAGCCTGACTCGTAGCTGTAGGCTATCTTTGCCAAACAGATGCAGGGCAGAGAGGTCCGTGGGACAAGCTTCTGTGTCCACTGTGGGCAGCGGCTCCTGGACAGACCGCTCCCCCTCTTCCCTCCCTTGACGCAGGACTGTTTGAAGCGGATTGCAGCATCATCCTGTCTGGAAGTATTTCGCTATGGAAACCAAGACCACACGAAACCCAGAGCTAAGCAAGGAACAGGAGCTTATTATTGCCGAATAGCCATTGCCCAGACCCCTCTCCTTAGTGTCACGCTTTCCTTACAGGTTGTTCTATGAATTCAGTTTGAAAATGTACATGGACCACGGT
>NW_004567166.1:336043-346136 GCF_000260355.1 Condylura cristata
ATCCATCCATCCATCCATCCATCCACCCTTCCACCCACCCATCATCCATCCATCCATCCATCCATCTATCCATCCACCCATCCATTCATCATCCATCCATCCATCTGTCCATCTTTTCATCCACTTTTTGTCCCTCCACCTGTCTTTTCAGTAAGTCAAAGGCAGTTGCCTATTGTGGACCATTCTTGGGTCCAGGAGTGTGGACGCTCAGTGAACAAGGCCCTGGTGGTGAGGAGCTGCCTGCGCTGTGCTGGGAGGGCCAAGTGTCACGTGGTGACACAGCTCCAAGCCTTCTGGGCGGAGGCAGCCCACGTTGTCGGCCTTGCCCCTTCCCCATCTGGTAGAGCTGCGTGAACAGAGCTTGCTGGGCTTTTTGTAGTGAACACATAGCTGAAGGCCCCTGCGCTGGCCCATCTCCTGGTGGGGACACGTTGGCTGCTGGGGGTGGGGTGCAGCTGGAGCTCAAGTCCAGCAGCACCCAAGTCCCCTGGGCTACAACTTCTGGCCCCAGCATGGCGCCACAGCTGTGGTACCTCGAGGCACTGCCCGGCTTCAGCTTTGGGTGAAATCAAATCTGGTTAACGGGGCAGGAGGGGCCTTGACGAGAGCGTCCATCCTGCGGTCACTGTGGTTTCCGCCCCTCAGACCTGACTTCCCATGGGGCGGCCATACAGCGAGTCGCGACCCCTGTCTGCAGGCAGGGCCTGGGGGTGCCCCCTGCCAGCCCCCTGCCTGCCCCTGGGGTTATGGGAACTGTGGGGTTAAGGGGGGAGGCAACACTCAGCAAGTGGACCCACTTCCCCTTCTCTCAAATGAACGAGGTCTCCCAGACCATGAGGCTGGTTTTTGGGGGGACCCCAGCTCCATCCTCCACGCCCGTCTTGCTCACTCCCAGCAGGAGGGGACCTCCCTTCCTCCTGGCCGGGGGTGGGGAGCTAGCAACAGAGCGGACCCCCGTACCTACCCTGGGCAGTGTCTGGATCTGCTGGTGCTGCAAGAGAGAAGCCCGCCCTGTCGGGGGTGTGGCCCCGAAGAGCCCAGGACGCTGGGGAGCAGCCCCCCGCCTCCCGCCCATGGCTGGAACCCAGCCCTTGTCTTGTGTGACTTATGGGCCTGGCCGCCTCATCTATAAACAGGGATAATATTAGCTTGCGGAACAAGGTGAGAGATGAATTAATCATCTTCCCCTTTACGGACTGGCGTGACGCGCCAAGAGATAATGAATCTTGAACAGATGAGAACACGGGCAGGGGCATCAGCGCGAGCGGCCACAAGCAGAAACAAATGCCAGAGTGGGTGTCTCAGGCTGAGCTGGGGAGACACGTGGCAGGGCGTGGAGGGCCTAGCGAGCTCACCCCAGGGCCGACTGGCTGTTCGGGCTGAATTGGGCCTGTTTTCTGTGTTCGGGAAGTCCCCCCAAACCTGGGGGCGTCCCCTCTTTCAAATGGTCGAGAAAAATCAAAAGCAGGTGAGGTGCAAGTTGGACTTGGGTGCCATAAGCATGGAGTGGACTCATGTGTCCACCTGTTCCTTTCTGGGTCTCAGTGGTGGGGCTATAGCTGGCCGAAGGCCCCTTCCCTGCCACAGGGAAGGGCCGGCTCATGCCTGCAACAGGTGAAGCTGTCAGGTCACCAAGAAGGGAGACTCATCCTGGGCGTGGCCAGGAGCCAGAGCTGACGGGAGTGACTGGAGAGCAGCGGGCAGAAGTGGCTGGCCAGTGCATTCAGCTCAACGGACAGAGCGCCCCATCCCAGGGATGCCCAAGCCCAGCTGCACGCTGCTTCAGAGGAAACACCCCAGCCCAGGCTCGCTGTGGCAAACATCTCCTACAGAACCCCTGATTTTATGAAACCAAGGTTGCTTTGGCCTGGTTTCTCCGCAGCCCTGGTGTCAGCATTTAAGGCTATAGTCGACAATTTAGAGCACTTCGTACTCCCAGCTCTCCTCCTCCAGGAAGCCCGCTGGGCGTGAGTGGTTCTGACTCCCTCCAGGAACATCTCCATCTCTGCCTCTGTGGCTACATGGATTTTGGGGCCCTTTGCTGCAGGATGGCCGCATCCCCAAATCCTGCACTTTACGTCTTCAAGGACCCTCTTTCTGAATGGGGTCTGGTTCTGAAGTTCTGGAGTGAGGATGTGGACACGTCTTTTAGGGGCCACAGCTTGACCCCTGTATTTCTGTCCTATTTCTTCCCGAGGCTCCCTCCCGCATCTTCTAGCTTCTGGGGCTCCAGTACCCCTTCCTCTGCATCTCAGCTCTCCCCCTTCACAGGCCAGGACCCCGGCCGTGGCTTTGACCCAGAATGGTGTAACCTGAGCACAGCTGGCCTGTGTGGGCTTTGGCTGGGACTGTGCAACCTCTTAAAGGCCAAAAGAAGCCACAACTTGGACACTTGCACCAGGGCCATCTGCACCAATGAAGCCCGTCGCCCGCGGGACCCCACGTGAGGTTCTCACAGTCCCCTTCACTTTGGGGGTTCCCCCCCTCGTTCCTCGGGCTCTGTGGCTTGCAGGGCTGGGACAGGGTATTGCTCTGGGTTGTGTGGAAGCCTCCAGATGAGTGGCAGGCAGGAGCCCTCTCTCCACTCCAGACAGGGCCCCGGGGCCTTTGTGCCTTAGGATGGGTCTCCAAATAAAGACCTGGGCCCTTCCACACCTGACTCTGGATCCCCGAAGGTTTCGGTCTGACGCTGGGTCAGAACATTGCACGCCATGCAGAGGTGGGGAATGGCCTACATAGCTTCCTCAAGCACATTTTTCTCACATTGACCCAGTGCCCGGAGTATTCTGGGGATGCCTCTCTGCTCCAAGGCAACTTGGGGCGGTGATGCTCCCTGCTCACCCACGTCGCGACTCTCCCCTCTCCGGCGAGCATCCTCCGGCCGCCTAACATGATTAATGCATCGCGAGCCAGGTAGTGAGCGGTGCAATTAATATCATTATGGCGACGCATGTCCTTCCCTCTCTTTTGGAGAGTTTCTGCTCGAAACTCTGAGCGGCTGAGCCGAGTGAGTTCACGGGGGTCCAAAGGAGCCCGCGGCAGGTGCCCCCCAGCCTGCACAGGGGGCATCAGCAGGCATCCAGCCTTGCAGCTCCGAGCACTGCACCTTCAGGATACGGTTCCTGCAGGAGCCAGACGCAGGGGCAGGGACGAGTCTTTAGACTTGATATGGTTTCAGGGAGCAGAGGCCTGCTTTCCAGAATGCCACTCTCTCCTGGGAGACCTGCAGGAATGTTAGAATTTCAGAGGCTTCAAGCAGGCAGATTGCAGAGAGGAAGCCTGAGAGCTGTCAGAGGAGGCAACTTTCTGCTTTGTGCAAAGTTTTGCAATGATGGAGTCGGAGTGGGGGAGAGTCATTTGGAGGGGTGGGCATGGAGTCTGCACCTGGAGCAGGACCCAGTCCTGAGTCCTGTGCTCTGGGGACCTCGCATTCCCCCGGGGCTTCTGGGGGGCCGTCCTGCAGCCGGAGGCTGGGGACGGGGTGCCATGGGCAAGGTGGGACCCAGACCAGGAAGCAACCAGGCGCCAGTCCTGGGGTCTTACTGGTCTTGAAAAGCTGATGTGTGTGTGTGTGTGTTTACTGATATCTTAGCTCCACAGGCAAAGCACCATACAATACAAAATGCTGCACCCAGAGGGTGTCCCGTGCACCTGAGGGCACCTGGGGCCAGTTAACTCCCTACGGTGACACCCAGCCTCTCCCAGGTTTTGGGGTTTGCTAAGTAGAATAGCAATACTGTTGTGCTGAACCTCTATGGGGGCTTCTTCTTCAAAACACTGACTTCCCTGGATCAGAAAGGGGGGCTCGGCAGGAGCAGGAGCAGGAGCAGCGCTGTCTCCCCGCTTGCTAATCGGGGCCTTGGTGATGTCCTGCCTCGGCCGCGTCACTGCTGAGTGCTCATGCTTTTGAAGCTCCAGCCTCCTCCAGAGAGACTGTCAACCCAGCCCTGGGCAGTTTTGACAAACAGAGTATATATTGATACATGATAAAGTATGCTAGAGATCATCCTGGCGCTAAAGGCTACTATAGTTTTAATATCATCATTTGAATTAACAAGCATTCGGGGGAGAAATAATGAGTTTTCATTATTCAGCGCATCATCCTAACCCAGGGAGCTCGGAAACCATTAGCTCTTGAGAACTTAATGAAAAGATGATAAAGAATGTTTTAGATAAAAGTTTGAACGGGCACACTTGATAACGGAGGTAAAATATTCATGTCTGCCTGGATGATGGATGACGCTGGAGAGCCGCTGGGGAGGCCACCGCCAGCGTGGGGTCAGCCCTGGACGCCCCGAGCTGTTGGCTGCGTGCCAGGCTCCTGGACGGCCGCTCCCATCGACTTAGAGGCGAGAGGGGTGAGGAGCAGCAAGGGGCGTGCAGACAGGAGAGGGAGGCCAGCGGGCGCCGTGCCTCTTGGGATGCGAGCCGGGACAACCTCGCATTTAAAGTAAAAGCCTTGTAGGGTGGAGAGGGTCAGGGACATTGTGCCTTGTCTTGCTCTGACCAAAAGATGGGTGATGTGAGGCAGTGCTCCATGCTGGATTTTATAGTGTCATTGCTCTGGGAAGGGAAAGAAAAAAGAAGAGAGAGGAGGCAAGAGGGTGGCATCAGTCACTTCTGCGCCAGCGGGAACATCTGTGTGGGTGGGTGGAGCGCGGCCAGGCTCCTGTGCAAGGAAGCGCAGCTCTGCCCTGACAGACCATACAGGACAGGAGCAGAGTGTCAGTCCTCCCTCACAGGGTGGCCCAGGCTCCACCTGCCACGTCTCTAGCCTGCACCCAGCCTGTGCTGCCCCCCAAGAGGTGGTCCTGGCACTGCCTCAGCTTGCACCCAGCCAGTCCCTGCTGTCTTGGGGATTCTCACAGCAGATGCAGAATTAGAATTCTGGGAAACACAGCAGCCTGAACAGTGGCCCCCACACGCATCTCCATGGCACCTCCCATCTGTGGACTAACCTCCTGCAGACAGTCACTGGCCACTCTGTCCCTGTGAACACATGTCTCCTCCTCCCTGCCACCTTTCCCCTCATTGCTTCTATCAGTTTGCTATTTATTTTTTATAGATTCCATCCATGTATATGTATATGTGTACACACACACACACACACACATACATATAGAATTTGCTTCTCTCTGTCTGACTCTTCACACAGTGCAGTGTCCTCTGGCTCATGTTGTCACAAGGCAGGGTTTTGCCTTTTTCAGGGCTGTATCATATTTTAACATCACCTTTCTATCTGCACACTTGTAAACACTTGGGTGTGTCCGTGTCTCAGCTGGTGTGAGTGATGTCCAGAGAGCATAGGGTACAGCCTCTACTGGACCCTGATTTCGCTGCTTTAGATAAATACCCAGAAGTAGATGAATAAAACTTGCTTATCTTAACTTCTTTTTCTCATATACTTCCTCCTACCCTCCAATTTCAATTATTTCAATTTTAATGATTTTCAATTATTTCAATTTTAATGATTTTATCTTTATGTCTAAGTACACTTATGGTTTTGTTATTTACCATGTCAGGTTTAAATGTACTCATTTGACCCCAGGGCAGTGCATTTTAATACAACTTTTTATATATGTGTTTAAAAAGCTTATATAGGGCCCTCCCTGGTGGTGCAAGGGGTTATAGTGCAGCATTGTGAAGCCATCTGCAGCTACTGCACCATGAGTTCAAACCCCAGCCAGGGAGGTGACGCACAGGGCACAGCAGACCCCCTCCGGTCTCCCTGCTGCCCCCTCAGCAGTGGATTTACTGGATCTGCCTGTTACGTTCCTCACTCTGTCTCTGGTGAATCCTCTCACCCCCTTCACCTCTGGTCTGCACTCCAGTTCCTGTATGCTAAATAAATAAATCTTAAAAAAATTAAAAATTGATATAAAAACTTTCTAACATATAACCTATCAATAGAATCGCTATAATTTTTCTGTTTTTCTGTAATAATAGTATTGCCTCTTGAGTTCCCCCATCTCAGTTTTTGTTAATCCCGTATTTTCTATGTTGTCAGATTTCAGATACTAAAAGCTTGCTCTTTAGTCTGTGATTCTCACATTTGCTCAAGTCTTAGTTCAATGGTTTCATAATGGCTCCCTTTGTCTGTGGTCGCCTGAAGTTGGTCTTCGGTATCTCCTCAAAGAGTCTGGAGTGTTTACCTTCTTGCATGTACACTAGTGTGATACTTCATCCCAGAAGGATCATTTATCTGGGTATAATACTGATCTATTTCTCTATCTACCTATCATCTATCGTTCTACCTATCTATCATCTATCATCTATCTATAATCCATCTATCCATCCACCTTTTCACCAACACACCCACCCACCCACCCACACATCATCCACCCACCGCCATCATCTGTCTGTCTGTCATAGCTACATCTTGCTGTATTCCGAGGCCACATCCCCCCTCTCTTTTACTGAATGATTTGATCCTTTGTCTGGATTTCAAGTCACTTTCTGTCTTTGAAGCTTTAACAGTGTGTCAGGGATATGTCTCAAGGAGAATTTGCTGAAAATCCCGAGGGAAGAAAGTGTGTATGTGGTTCCACGCCCTTTGCTTCTGGAGATGGAACTTACCTTTTGGGCTCTTTTCTTGGACAGTCTCCTCCTTTCTTCCATCCTTATCTTACTTCTCCACTCGTGCTTTGTGGTGGCTCTGTCTTCCGGACACATGTTGCTGTGACCTGTTTTCTGTCTTAGGGCTGCTGAGTCCATGCTGTTTGTCTTCCTCCCTCACTCCTGCCTGTTATGTTCTCAACAGTTGTCCTTTGTCCTGGGACTGACTGCTCCCCGCTAGCTGTCCACCAGGGCCCAGGGCCCTTGGCACCTGTGTCAGGTGGTGGTACAGCTCCGGCCTCCCCTGACCCTGTCTGCCCCCAGCCTCTTGTTTGTGGGACGAGGGGCTCTTGGCGCTGCTCGAGCCTGCAGTTACCCATCTGGCCAGCTGAGGCCATCAGTGAGGGGTCCCCTTGCCTGTCCCACCTCGTGCCCATGGCCAGCACAGCCATCATACTCCGTCCTCGGACCCCTTCCTGGCTGCCTGGGCGTGGTTTGGCAGGCAGGCTGCAGGTGGTCGTGCTCCACGGTCCTCGGTCACCTCCTGGGACTTGTGTGCTGCCCTGGGTCCATCCTTGATGGAGTGGCATATGAGGTGAGTGAGGCAGGGGCAGGCGGGACCCCAGAGGCTGGTCCTGGACCCTGCATGTCACCCTCCGGCCTCGTTGTATTGGACGAAGCAAATCAACACAGCCAGGCTGGGGATCAGGGCTGGGCAGAGACTCGTCCAGTGGGACTGGATAGCAGCCCCATCCTCCTGTGCTGACCTGCTGCCCATGGAGAGGCCTGCGGCCAGGGTAAAATGGAATCAGAGCCTGCTCTGGCTGCTGTCCTGCTGGTGAGTCCATCAATGTGCCCTGGGCCTCCCAGGGGCCCAGCACAGTTGCCCCTCATGGGTCAGGCTCACCTGTGTAGCAGGTGGGCCTGCACTCAGCATGTTCTCTGGCACTGGCCACTTCAGCCTACCCCTGGCTGCAGGGAGCTGCCATGCTGATGGGGGCACCTGTCGCAGGTGGAGTAGGGGTTTCTGTGCAGGCCTGCGAGGTGCTCAGCCTGCAGTGCCCACTGTCAAGCACCTGCTGTGAACACCTGGCGGCTGTGGGATGGGCTGTGGGACCCACTCATGAGGATTTGGTGGGTGGTGGCCCGCGGCTGTGGAAACCACTGTTTGCAGGGTCTTGCTGGGCCTGGGGACTCATCTGCACGGCCTCCCACCTAGCCTCCTGGGCCCTCTCCTGACCACGAGCTGGTTACCTATGTACCTCTGAACAACCTGTGTGGACCTCATGTCTAGAGTGGTAGGATATTCTTACCACATCCTTGTGTCTTTACTGTGTAGATGAGGCTTTGGCCCTGGGAGTGTGGGCCGAGGGATGGGGTGCCAGTGAGGGCCACTGGCACGGTTTTCTCTTCCGGCCTCTGACTGGCCGGAGCTGTTTGTTCTGCAAGCTTCTCCCTGTGGCATCCGCAACTGTCCGGGGGGGAGCCCTGATCGGAGCTGCAGAGACATCAGGTAGCCGCATCCTCGCTTCTGCAACTTTCCCACCCCAGGTGTGAACCCAGAGGGGCAGGATGGGGTGGGTGAGGGCACAGCTTGGGGTACAGGGCAGCTTGGCCCAGGCCCCTAGGGGATTTTCAGCTTGCCTAGCAGGTGCATTTCAACAAACAAAACTGTGCCTCCCCACTCAAGCCACACACGGCTGAGGCCCACAGTAGCCAGAACAGCACAGAACAAAAGCAGACCCCCGGCAGGTCCAGAGGCGCAGCTGAGAGGCGGAGGCTGCAGGCAGGCGGCAGGCGGGCGAGGACCCCGGCGGGTGGGAGCAGGTGCGGCCTCTCGGGCTCGTCCGAGATGCCTTCAGAGTCGCCAGGAGTGTTTCGTTAGTGTTTTCCCTTATTAAATATGAAAATCATGTCAAAGGTAAATGTCAGGGGGCCGTCAAATTACCCCTCGTCTCCTCTGTGCATTTATCAGCTGATAAATGGAACGGCGGGGCTGCCAGAACAACCCGCTGAATAATTTACGAGTGACGGATGTGTCTCCTTGTTGCGGGCGGAGCGGCAGGATGTCAATAAGAAAAGGGTGGTCGCCAGTGCAGGAAGGTGGCCATGTCCGGAGTCTCCCTCTAGGGCAGGGGCAGCAGGGTGTGCGGGGAAGGAAGCTCACTTGAGTTTGAGGCCTCAGCCTTGCTTCTGCTAAAGGGGACACTGGCTGGGAGGCCTGGGAGGATGGTGTGTGTGTGTGTGTGTGGGGGGGTGGTGGTGGTGGTGGAGATGGGGTGGAGGGGTAGGGTGCGGGGCGGCTGAGGAGGCTAGGGGAGGTGGTAGGGGGACAGAGTGAAATGGGGGACTAGGAGGCAGCGGGGAGGAACCACCCAGCTACTCTGTGGGTCAGTGGTAACAGCCATGAGGTCAGGGCCTGGGACCCAGCACCTGTCAGCACTGGCAGAAGGCAGTCCCTGGGCTGGGGTGAAGCCTCAGGGAGGGATACTTTCCACATCAGAACAGGTGATGACTCTTGCTGGTTTATGCGCCTGTCCATCCAGAGGCCTGAGTCTCAGTCAGGACGCTCACACCGCTGCCACCAGGGGATGGCCTGTGAAGGCCCGGAAACTGAACCCCATCTGCACCACGTCCCTCAAGGGTGCTCTCAAGGTGGGGTCCCGGGCGGGGGTCCCGGGCCTGCAGCTTAGTGCATCTCTAGGTCTCTGTCTTGGCTTGTGATGCTGAACAGCACTTTGCAGTGAGAAGGCACGCCTGCTGGTCAACAGGGCTCTGTGGGGGTTTCCTTCTGCCCTGGGAACCCCTCAAGTAGCTGCTGGGGGCAGCACTGTGTGGCTGAACATCACTCAGTGATGATGAGTTTATTCTAACTCATGGCAGCGGTGGCCACCGGATGGGACCAGGCAGAGGTCCTGTGCTGTCCATTACAGCTGCCCCGATAACAGAAGGCTGGGCCCAGAAGAGGCAGTCCATCCACACCATGGAGTACTACGCAGCCATAAAGAAGGATGGGAGGCTGGCAAGCACAGCAGAGGGGGGAGCTGGAGGGCAGGGTATCAGCAAAACCAGTCAGAAGTTCAGAGTCTGACCTTAGACAGAGTCTCCCATAGCTGAAGTCTCAACAAAGCAGAATCCGTAGAAAAACCAGCACTGAGACTCGGTGGAGGTGGAGGGAGCAAGGTTGGGGGCACCGTGGATGGTACTGGGGAAAAATGAGAAAATCGGAGAAGTGAGTGAACATCCCGCCCCAGGGCGGGGCCACGACCTGATGCGCACATGGTTACCCTGTGTCTGGCAAGGGAGCCGGGGAGCTGGGGAAACCCCCTGTAGGTTCTGTTCTGGGAGTGTGAGGTGACTGGGGAGACACCAACCCCCCCCTCATGGCCCCTGGGAGGATTTGGGCCCGGAGTCCTGACCTTGGGCAGATGCCCCCTGTGGGCCCCAATGCAGTATCCCTGATCATCAGGTTCCGGCTCCTGGAAAATTAGCCATGAGGTTTCTCCTCCGCTCGCACCTTCCTCTGAGTACAGACAAC
>NW_004567166.1:346771-354222 GCF_000260355.1 Condylura cristata
GAGGGTGTTGTAGGAGGAGCAACAGGATGCTCCTTCCCTTTTGAGGTGGGGAAACCGAGGCACAGCAAGCTGCGGACCATAGTTTCGGGACCGCCCCCTTCACCCCTCTGTTGAGAACAAATAGGGACAGCTGTGGTAAGCAGACTCGCCCTCAGCACCCCAGCTGGACGTTCCTCTGACTTTCTCCGAGGTTTGGGGCAGCGTGACCTGGCTCTGTGGCTTCCTGGTGTGTGGCGTTACTTGGCCTCCTTCTGCTGGCCACTCCTGCCCTTGTTCCCCAGCCAGTAGTTCTCCTGGGGTCCAGCGGGGGAGGGATCCAGAGCCTCTGTGCTCACCACCACCCCGCTGCTCCCCATGGTGGAGCGTGGAGCTGTTTCTCCAGTCTCTGAAGTCCCTCCCCACAGGCCGGGTAGTGCTGGGGGCAGAGGCCCAGGGCCCGGACACAGGGGGCCCAGGACACCCACGCAGCCTGCAGGGCTCCATGGTGTGAGGACACTGGGCCCTGTACCCCGTGCTTGTGGGTTTGGCCACTATCCAGACCCCCACAGTTTACTCTGCACCCCACATTTTGTGGGCAACCAGCCTTGCACGGGGCTTTCGAGTGTGGCTGGAGGGACCTTGGGCTGAGCCTCCGTGGGCTTCTAACTGCCGCTGTGAGGACACTGCCAGGCCCGGGAGGCCATGCCCAGATGGTGGACAGTGGTGGGGAGGGAACTCTGTCTGCAGGCCAGGCCAGGGGGACTCTCAGGGCACAGCCAGACCTCCGCTGTCCGGAGGGACGTGGCTGCAATGAGCATTTCACGTCAGGCTGCGTTTGGGGATGAAGTTCAGTGTTCTGGAATCCACATGTGCTGGAAAATGGCCATCTGCCCACGGACACGGAAACTCCAACAGGGAACTGGCGTCAGGGCAGCCGTCCAGGGCCTCTGGAGGCTGCCACGGCCACTGAGGTCCAGCTGCCGTGTGCTGTCTGGGGCTCTCCCCGGCCCCCCTCATTGCGGGCAGTGACCCCCTCTAGATGTCTACGCTGCCTGCTCCATGCGGGGCATGGCTGAATGGAGACCGCTGGGTTCTGAGGGGCCACTGGCGGCATGGGGGTCAGCAGCTTGCTTTCTTTGTTCTCTTGCTCCCAGCAAGTCAGGGAACTCTTAACCTAACCTCCAGACTTAGTGATGAGGGGGCCTCCCTGGTGACCCAGCAGTCAGTCTCAGGCTGTCACCGCTGTGGCCTGAGTTCGACCCCCAGCCAGGGAGGGACCCCAGGGCACAGCAGACCTCTCCTGTCTCCTCGCTGCCCCCTCAGCAGTAAATCTCAGTGGATTCACCTCTTCTGCTCCCCACTCTGTCTCTGGGGAGTCCTCTCACCCCCCACCTCTGGCCTGCACCCCAGTTCTGTATACAAAAAATAAAGGAAATAATTGAAAAAATCTCGACCTGGTGACGAGGCCAGAAAGGGCCAGGAGGGGCCAGGAGGGTTCAGGAGGGACCAGGAGGGTCCAGGGGGAGCCAGAAGGGACTGAGAGGGGCAGGAGGGGCCAGGAGGGACCAGGAAGGCCACAGGGCTGTGCCCCAAGAGGGTTGGCAGACGGCACCGACCAGGCTGGACGAGGCAGTGTGCCTACCTGCTGAGCTCACAGAGCAGTGTCTTCGGACTCACACTTCCGCACGTGTGGCGTGGACGTGCTCGTGGACCCCACGTGGAATTCAGGGTGCTGGGAGCTCCTCGTTGGTAGACGCAGGGAAGCATCTTCCTCCAGTTGCTTGATTGCACAGTGAGCTTAGCAAACCCGCAAGTCCAGCTGTCCAAGCAGGGCAGCCAAGCGAAACCCACGGGCCTGAGCGGGTTTCCTGGGGGGTGGGGGGCAGAGATTCCCGCCTGAGAGATAGGGTCAGGAGATTAGGTCTCCCCTTTCCCGTGAATAAACAGCATCAGGCTGGGAGTCCTGGGGATGCGGTAGCTCCTGGTCACACACTCACTCACTCACATTCTCACTCACACACTCACTCACACTCACACACATACACACTTACACACACACACTCTTCCCCCGCCCCTTCCCTTTGATGGTTGACAGTTTTCGTGTTGTCATGGATCCTCCCCACCTGCCTGCCTCAGCACACCTGTCCGGCTGCCAGCCCCACGCAGACCTGCCCAGCTCAGGGGGGCCTGGTGTATAGGATGCTCCCCATGCCTCCCTTCTGCGTTGGGGGTGGGCAGTGCAGGGAGGAGCCGGGTTCCCCCAGCATCTCCTGGGTCCTCGCCCTCCATCCTGGGTGGGGAACTGCGCTCCCCACAGCTGCCTCCCGGCCTGCCAGCAGCCCCGGCCCCCGGCTCCTGGGACTCTGCCCTCTCTGTGGCCACCTCCGAAAGCTGACCAAAGCTCATCCTAAGTCTGAGTCTCCGGGCCCCGGCCTCGGCCCAGGCTGCTGTGCAAGTCGCTCCCTGCAGACAGCCTGAGCTTTCAGAAACGTTCTGTTCTTGCAGGTGTCAGCCTGGCGCACCTTGGGCCTGGGCTGAGCAAGCTCTGGGGGGGCCCCTGCGTTGGCGACAGGTGCACTTGCACCGGCCCTGTGGGGTGGCGTCCAGCTCCTCCCAGTGCCAGTGTTGTCTCCCAGCTCAAGGGCTCACCACAGTGCAGCAGAGTGCCACAGGCTGTGAGGACAGAGGGGCTGACCTAAACGCTCTACAACAGAGACGGAGGAGGATGAGGGTCTAGTCTGGGTGCATTTGACTGTGCGTGGCCTACTGGCTTCCACAGCTTGAGGACTTCTCCCTGAACTCCAAGCATCCATCAAATGCCACAAAGGGTTTGTGTTTCTCGGCAGAAAGGACCTTTGGTGCTGGGAGGGACAACGTGCTGCCAGCTGTCAGGGGCAGCCCGGGGTGCCTCTCCGGTCCACTCCCTCGGACACTGCTGCCCCCCACCCGTCTACCTAAATTCCTGCACAACAAAACCGAAAACAGTTACAGCCCAAGCTATGAGGGGCATTCCTTTGTTTTAACGAACCACAGTCAGGAGAAAAATGGAGAAACCGAGGGAGCTCATGAAATTCATGTCATCGGTGGCTAGTTCCCCGTCACTGCTAAAAGAGCTGGGGCATTTGCTTTTCCATTTGTTGCCTGAACTGGGCAGGTCAAATGGGGAAAACATATTTATGCAGACAGGGTAACCCTGGGGGAAAGGGCATTTCCTGGGCTAGGAGTCTTCTAACTACACTCGAGAGTTCGGACGAGGCCCCAATGCGGCCTTGGAGAAGGAAACAAAACGGCTTACCAGGGCAGCGAGAGAAGAGTGGACGGGTCATTTGGCCAGGACTGACTGGGTAGCACCTGTCCTCCAGGTGTAGTCCTGCGTGGGCTGAGACCAGCCTGTACATCAAAGCTGGAAAAGCAACATGAGTGTTCAGTCTTTTTAACTCAGCATGGCTGCTTGGACCCTGCATTTCTGCTCATTTTTCCATTAGCAACAGACAAGAGACTTGCTCACACTTCCAACTGCATGTGTCCTTTTCCTACACACTCACATACACGCACACACATGTACACACACACCATGAAAGTCATAAAAACGAGTCATAGATGGTGGCTGACCCCCACCCCCAGGACAATTTGTTTAAACTAAACAAAGGAAATGCACACGGTATTTCTTACTTCTGGTTTTTGCAGGGCCACAGGCAGCCCCCTCCCCTCGTGGCTCAGGGATTGAGCAGAAATCAGTGAGGGCCCCAACATCGGTGTGCTGTTCCAGTGGGGCGCGCTGGGCGCGGCTTCCTCCTGGACCAGATCCCTTATCAGAACCAAGGAAGCGCAGGGATATAATTAGGGGGTGTGAAGCGCCCACTCTCCCCATCTGAAAGAAAAATACGCACTGTCCTGGGGGCCACACCTTCTAATTACTCACAAATGTTTAAGACTCATTATCTTCAAAGTTGGGGAAAGACAGGAAAAGAGGGGGAGAACCTGATAGTGGAAACCCCAGATCAAAAGTCCCTACTGGCCCAGCTCTGGGCTCCCCCACTTCCAGAGATTGTGGGTGGGCAAGGACCCTGGAGTTGGGCTGCTGAGGCTGTGAGTGGACAGGGACCCCAGAGATGGGGTGCTGAGGTTATGGACTGGGACCCCAGAGATGGGGTGTTGGGGCTATGGGGGGTGGGGACTCTAGAGATGGGGTGCTGGGGCTGTGGGTGGGACCCCAGAGAGGGGGTGCAGTGGAGTGGGCCAGGAGGGGAGTGGGAGGCGCGTGCTGCCAGGACCTGGGGTTTAAAGCCGCCTCCACCACCCCTGCACGGACTGACGCTTTTCTGCCCCGATGACGCTGCACAGTGGCCACGGCTGCACCAGTGCGCAGAACACCCCTCTGTGGGGCCCCGGCTGCTGCAGGGCGCTGGGGCAGACAGCTAGGGCGGTGCCTCCTTTTCAGCCTCAGCCGGCAGAGCGCTGCACTGAGGCGCCAGGGCTGTCCTGGGCCTTCACCCAAGGCCCTGAGGTGTATCTGCACAGCGTCTTGGGGCTGCCCACCCCCCACCTTGACACCCCTGCCCCCTCCTTCCATCTTCCCAATTGCAGACCAGGGAGACATCTCCTGGTTCCATTGCATCCTGGAGGTGACTCTGTCCACTTTCTGTGCTGCCGGGGGACGACGAGGGAGAGGACGCAGACCCCAGTCTGGGCGGTTTCCAGCAGCTCAGCCTCTCAGGACCGGCTGTGTCCAGGGCTGTCCTGGAGAAGCTGCCATGTTGGGGCACACTCCAGGCGCACCCACTCTTCCTCTAGGCTTCTCGTGGCTCTAGCCTCTCAAAGGGGCTTGCAGCCTCTCCTCTCTGAAAGTCAGAAAACACTTTTAGTATCTGTTAAGCGTCCACCTTGCGTGCAGCACTTACCCGGCACTTAAACCCGTATGAGAACCATATGCCGAGGGCCGCCGCAGCTCGTGCCTGCGTGTCCTGGCTCAGGAGAGGTCACTGCTCCGTCCCGCACCTCCATGTGCACTGGACACACACCGTCTGCTGGAGCAGCATAGTGCACACCAGGTACACAGGCACACAAACACACACGATGCACACACAGGCACAACCATAGGCACACACCCACACACAATGCATATACATGCACACACAAGACGCACCAGGCACACACAATCACATGCCGCGCACACACACACACACACAAGATGCATCACACTCATGTGTACAACCACACACAATGCACACACACACAAGATATATCAGGTATCCACACACAACCACACACGTGATGCACACACATGCACAAGACACACCACACACATACATACAACCACACACAATGCACACACACACCACACTGGGCACACACACACAATCACACACATGATACAAACATGACACACACAACACACCAGGGACGCACACAATCACACACATGATGCAAACATGATGCACACACACAAGACACACCAGGCACACACACAATCACAACAGGACACATATGCGATGCACACACATGCATACACACACAAGACACCACACACAAACACACAGCCACACCATGCATATGCAGGCACGTACACACATGCACACACAAGACACACCACGCACATGCACACAAAGGCACAGGTGTGCACACACACGTGCATACCACCACACACAACGCCACGCAGGCGCACAGTGTGCAATGCACACGCAGGAACACACATGCACACACACACAGGAGAGCTTCCGGTCTCTGAGGGCCTCAGGCCATGGGCTCCACCCTTGCTCACCAGCAGGCCGTGCTGCTGGCAGGTCACAGGGCCACAGGGGAGGTGAGGGCTGGGCCTCCGAGGTTGTGGCCAGCGAGCACCTCCCACCACAGGCCGGGAGTCTCCGCAGGAGGGAGTGGTGTCCCCGAACCAGAATGGGGTTCCTGGGGGGGGCACTGGCTCAGAGCTGTCCCCACCCAGAGACTGCTGGGCTGGAGCCCCAAGCAGCTGCCTGCTCCTCCTGGCTGGGCTTGGGAGGCAGAGGCCGGTGCCCTGTTGTACCAGCTGTCCCCTCTGTCCTGGGTTGTGGGGGGACAGGTCTTTGGGGGACAGACAGGGGAGAAGGCAGTTCTCGCTCTGCTGGAAACCTCCTCACAGTTGAGATGAGGAGGGCACCCGGGCAGCACTTCCACCCCCATGCCTGCAGTTCCTCCCACCCGCCCTGCTCAGGACCTGCTGGCTCTGAGGTTCAGCCATGATGCCAGCCTGTGCCACATCTCTGCCCATCCCCGCTCAGGGCTCCCGGCTCAGCATCTGGCTTCTGAGCAGCTCTTGGGGCTGCTGGACCTTGGGGTCCCCAGCTAGGCTGCTGCCCAGCTCAGGCCCCACTTCTCAGCTGTCCCCAGGCCCCATGAGCGCACCCAGCTCCTCGGCTGCCCTCATCTGACTTCCCCTCCCAGATCCCCATGTGTTGCTCCACTTGTCACAGGTGTGCCAACAGGTGTGATCCAGGCTTTACACCGTAATCGAGAAGACCACAGCAAGCACGTTTTTTGCCGGAAAGTTCTCTGGACGAATTCTGACGCTGCCTGCTGCAATGGGACCACGCCGGCTTGGGTGGTTAGCGGACATTCAAGGAGACAGGGTGTTTGGCCATTTAACGAGACAAGCCATGTGGATACCTGGACTGGGGTGGCAGGAAGGGGGGCAGCGCCAGGCTTGGGGGCAGAGCCAGGATGGGTCAGCCTGCTGGGAAAGAGACCTGGGCCCCCAGACGCCTCTGGGAGAGAGGGACTCATGTCACGGTGGCCCAGGGTGATGTTGGGGCCAGGGAACGGTCTCACTCACCAAAAGCCCTTGTGGTCCCCCTCCTGGCACCCAGTGCACCCCATTCCAGACCCCTCACCTGTCACCCACCCCACCCTGTGGTCTGGGATCACCGACCAGGCTGGGCTGAGCCACGAGGCTGCACTTACAGACGAGCAGTTTTGTGGTTATTTCTCCCCACCCCGGCCTAGGTTTGGGGATTTTAAACCTCTTTCTTTGTCTTAATTGGATGGCATTATGATACTCATTATAATAGATAATAGTTGACGTTAATCAAAACAACCAACTTTCTAATTGAATTGATAAACCAGCCAGCCCCCTGGGGCGCTTTATAGCATACAACGTAGAAGAGAATAATTAGATGTATTTGTACAATATGGTGAAAATTAAAAGTAGAAAAACATATATATGATTTGTAACTGTAATTTAAAGTGTGGGGCTTTTTTTTCATGATAATTATCACTGAATCTCTGGGGAAATGGCTGGTAAAATTCACTTTGACTTTTATAAACTCAGGAGCCTAAGTCAAAAGCGGTATAAACAAATACTTAGCAGTTTTTAAAGAAGAATAAGGGGCCCATTTGCTGTTTCCTTACCCTGAATAGTTGTTCTTCATCCCATCAGTGGAAGATGTTTGAGTAAGCATTGATTCTCCAGAAATCCACATGGGGGGCTTCCCTGGGGA
>NW_004567166.1:354322-364894 GCF_000260355.1 Condylura cristata
CTGTCTCCCCGCTGCCCCCTCAGCAGTGGGTCTCAGGGGATCCTCCTGTTCTGTTCCCCACTCTGCCTCTGGGGTGTCCTCTCACCCTTGCACCTCTGGCCTGCACCCCAGCTCTTGTATGCATCATCAATAAAATAAATCTCCCCCCTCATGACATAGCATCCTTGAAATGTGTGCTGCTGTTTCCCTCTATGTGAGGTCTGGGGAGCTCAGTGCTCCCCGATACCTGGAGACACACTCCATTCCCTCTGTGGCCCATGAGCTCTAGCCACCCCACCCCCCATTTCTGCCCTCTCAAGAAAGGCTGTTCGTAGGCCGCTCATGAGAATCTCAAACCAGCATGCTTGAGATTGAACTTGAGATGGAGAATGAACACCGGTGCAAGTTGTAGAGAGTGGGGTGAAGCTGGTTACCCTGCTTTTCAGTGCATTTGGATCTGAGTAAAACAAACAAACACAAACAAAAAATCAAAGGCAAAGCACCTCACATATTCAAACACTAAATAACCAGGTATCTAAATACTTAAAATGCTTAAAAGGCCTTAGTTTTTGTCTTTAAAAAAGACGGGTCATTCCAAAGGAAATTCTAGAAACATAGGCTGAGTCGTGATTATAGGAAAAAGAGGTTGTAAACCTCCAAGTCTGCATGAACTCACCCTTTTACAAGGTGTCGCCTTCATCTGCCCTAAAATTAACATTCCGCCCGGACGAAGAGCGAGAATAATGGACCCTGGGCCCATTTTTGAAAGTCTTGATTAAATCATGTTGAAAGGGGAAAATCCCTTATGTCAGCGGATAATGGAGGAGCAGACATAGGCACCTCCGGAGTGTCTCTCCATGTCTGAGACTTCTCTCTGCTTCTGGGAACTTCCTGGCATCTGCTTCTTTGTGCCCACAGCCACCTTCTAACTCAGGCCAGGAGGGAGGAGGTTTCGGGGACTGTGGCCCCCTCAGGCTGACCCGATTTGCCGTCATCTACAGCATGAAACATGGGCGCGTCCCCAGAAAGCTGGTGATTAGCAGAAAGCTGGTGATTAGCCAGCTTGCGCCTGTAACGGCCAGCCCGCTGCTTAGCTGAAGTTGGGGCCAGAGATCAGTGCACCCAGCGCCTTGGGCTGGATCGGTCCATACAAAGGGTGATAAGACATGATTTTCCTGTGGCTGTGTTTTATTTTGTTTTCTAGAAAATGCATTTATTTATTTTCAAAAACAAAATCGTGCCTGACATCATCAGGTGAAATTCCATGAGAATAGACTTTTGGAGCTCACTGCTCTCGTAGAAGGTAAACAATCTTTGCAGAGTCTGCTACGTTCTGTTTCCAGCTCTGTGGGTTCAGGCCACTGAGCTGCGTGCCCGGTTTTGAAGGACAGCGGTTCTGGACGAAAGAGGAAACCCCTTTGCAGGAGCTTAGCAGGAGCTCGGGCCCCTCTCACAGCTCTCGTGGACACATGTGCCCCGGCTGGGGTCCCGAGGCTGGGCAACCTGACCCCACTACCTAGTGTGGGTCCCCAGGTGTCCCAGGGCGTTCCCGGAGACCCACACCTGTCCCGGGGATGTTCAGGCGTCTGGCCCACAGCTGGAGACGGGATTCCCATGACCCCCTCGGGTTCAATGATTTGCTGGAATGGTTCACAGAATTCAGGGAATGCGTTTGCTTTGCCGGTCAAAGGAGATAATATGGGCACTGCAGAAGGTCAGAGAAAGAGACAGAGGCTGGTCTGCGGGAGGGCGTGACCCCCACTTCCTCCCGGCCCACCACGGATCCAGCACCACTGCCCCAGCTCCAGGGGGCAGAGGAGTCCCCAAAGCTGCTCACTGGAACGATCGTCGCCTCTCCCATTCCAGTTGGGGCGCCACAGGGTTTTAGGGGTTCAGTGGCAGCAGCAAGGCAAAGACCCCCATGTTTGTTCGCTATCATCTTCCTCCCCTCTATTCCTCTTCCTCTTCCCTTCCTTCCTCCCTTTTTCCCCCCTTTCTTTTTCCAACCCCCCTTCCTCCTCCTTCCCTCCCTCCCTCTCTCACTAGTCACCTTGATTTGTCACCTGTTCCACTTCGCCCTCCACCCCCACTAGACCCTCCTTTCTCCTGCCACTCTCCCCTCCCCTTCCTTCCCCCATTCCCTCCCCACCCTCCCTCCCTCCCTACCCATCCCTTCTCCTCCCCTTTCCCTCCCCCTCCCCTATAACACTGTCCAGAATCTACACCCACCCTACTGTCGCCAGCTTGCTGGGCGGTCCAGTCCATAGTCCCCACGGGGCAATGCCCCACACCTGCCTCCTGCTCTGACTCCCTGGTCACCCACTCGCAGTCAGCTCCGCCCACTCAAGCATCAGCTCTGTGGGCTGAGGGACCCCAGTCTGGGCTGTTCTCTGCCCGGCTCAGGGTCTTCTGGCACCTTGGCTTTTTCTGCTCTTGCTAGAGCCACCACAGACCCCCTGGGGATGCTAGGGAGAGAGGGACAGGGCAGTGGGTGGGAGAGCTGGCCTGGGCTCTCTTGGAGGGACACAGGGCTGCCGCAGTTCCACCAGACCCTGGCCCTCCCCGTGGGGTGGGGGCGCCACAAGCCCCTCAGCCAGGACCTGATGCTGCAGGCTGGGCCCTTGGGGTCGCCTTGAGGGCTAGGGAGGTCGGAAGGCAGGATTGGGGGGCCTGCACAGACACGGCTGAGATGACCAGCCACCCCGGGGAGGCAGAAGCCACAGGGACGATGGCCAGGAAAGAGGCAGGAGCTGGGAAAGCCCGCATGCCGGATCCCGACTGTCTGTAGGGCCCAGTCTCACCTGGACAAGCCTCGTCAGTCAGGACAAGCTGCTGGGGACGCATGTGCAGGGCTGTGAGTTGCATCAGCGCAGGCCGTGTGGGTCGAACCCTTCCCCCCAGTGTCACCTGTGCACTCAGGTGGGAGGGGCCAGGTGAGGAGCAGGGTCTCCAGGGAAATGCAGCAGGAGGGACAGGTTGGGGCAAAGGCCCTAGTGTACTGGCACAGGCCCCCGACCTCTGGGTCCTCGGGGCCGGCTCTAGCTGACCAGCAGGCCATCTGGGGCTCGGAACCCAGCCTCTTCCTTCCTTAGGTGTTCTAGAAACAGTTCTTAGGACCCTTCGCTGGGGGATGGGGTGGGGTGGCCCCAGCTTTGAACTGTTGTTTACACCTGGCTGGCCAGGAGGGGCTGGAACCCATTGCCCGCCCCAGCGCCCCTGCCAGAAGGGCTGCTGTAAATCACTTTACTAGGTTCTATTTCCTGAATATTCCTTTCAGGTCGTGGGGGGAGGGAGAGCAATGGAATTCGAAACAGATTTATGGAGAGGCCTGGGAGAAGAGGCAGGGAGGGATGACCCAGCCCAGCTCCTGCAGAACAGAGCGGACTCCCGAGAAAGAACCCATAATTGGTTTCATTTGTAGGTGAAGAAGGTCTTGGCATGGCTGGCTTTGATTATAAGGGGTCACTGCCGCCCCCAGAGCCAGATTGGAGAGTGGTCGTCAGCTCGAGGAGGGCTTCTCTTCCCCTTTGGGGGAAATGAGCAGGAGCTGCATGGGGACAGGGAGCCTGGTCTGCGGTGGACAGGTGAGCAGGTGGGCTGGTGGGTAGGTTGGTCCAGTGGGTAGGAGGGCCAGGTGAGCAGGTGGGCAGGTGAACCAGGTGGGCAGGTAGTCAGGTACTTAGGTGAGCAGGTGGGCCAGGTGAGCAGGTAAGCAGATGGGTTGGTGGGCCAGGTGAGTAGATGGGTAGGTGAGCAGGTGGGCAGGTGAGCAGGTGGGCAGGTGAACCAGGTGGCAGGTAGCCAGGTGGGCAGGTGGGCAGGTAGACAACCATGGCCCCTTTCCTGTGACTCACTGCTGGTGGTTGAATTACAGACAGTCTCTGTCAAAGGGATCATCTCCATCCCAAGCAGAGTGGCCACTGAGCTCTGGCCAGCCTGCTCTTCGCCTTCTGCTAACCTGCTCCTGGTTGCTACCAGGTGGGGCTCACCTGCCTCCCCAAATCCTGCACTGTCCTGGCTCCGACCACCTCAGAGTAGCATGGACTCACTGCACTCTGGACTCAAGCTCCGTGGCACATCTGCCTGATGGGATGCCTCTGGACCCCACTTCGGGCAGGTAACACCCCAGCCCCACCAGGTGTGGGTACTCCACATGGAAGGTGCCTCCGATTTCTCAGGAAAGGTGAGGATTTGTAAGTTAGAATTGTTGGGAAGATGCGGGGGGAAAAAGAGACACAAATACAAAGTATCTTTGACTGATTTGAATATTAGAAATTTCAGCTCCTGGACAACATGGACATGTTAGGCTTACAGTTAACATTCTCATTTGTTTAGTGGAGGATTTATTTAAATTATAGGGCAGATTTTTAATAAACCCATGTTATGGGATCCATGGGTGGGGGGGATCTTCATTGAGTGTGCAACAATGCACACATTTTGATCCAGATTAAAAACAAGTCAACAGTCATTAAGACTACACAAATAAACAGGTTTCCAGAAAGTGTGGCTGAGTCTTTGAATCATCAGAGGAGAGCCATCAATGCTAATTAACGAATTATGAAACTCACACCGATTTAAAGATAATTTTATGACACCTATTCTCGTCAGAAGACTATCACTAGCTACAGTTCCTGTCACCAACTACTAATTAAAACTTTCCTCATTGCCTTCTACAAACTAAAGTCAACAGCCCCAAAAGTTGTGATTGTGAGAGTTTTATTTGAAATCGCAACACAGCGAAATTTGCATAAATTCTAATAAAGCAAAATTAAAGTCCATTAACACTTGTCTCTGGTAATTAACATAAGCTTGCTGTTTTAAATGACTGTTTCAGACATATGGAGGGAGAAAGGGCTGGATACTGTGAAGCCTGGGAAAAATATGAAGATTATAAACTTAGAATAATGTTATTCAGAAAGTCTCTGATTTTAGGAAGGAAATAAAAGTTACTTAGGCTTTTGGGAAACATTGAAAAATGCTGGCCATTTTCAATGTACAGATTCACTCAAGAATTTCACCAGATGTTTGTTTTCTGAGATTGATATGACACTGGCATTCATGTACATTAATGATAATTTGCTACTCTGTTCTAATTACTACCCTCTGGAGAGAACAGGGATGTTGACAAATATTGATTATTTAAGACAAACTATAGAAAACTCGAACTTTCTGATTTCAAAACACAAGAACATTGAAGTGTCCTTTTTCATGGATTCCTAGATATTTGAAGAGAATTAAGCCATCATGTGTTGAAAATAATATTTTGAATTTACTTCTGCTTTACTTTGTATGTTGGTTTGCTTATGGAAAATGGAAAGTGGTGTATCTAGATATGACATAAAAGATGGACTTGCCTTTAAAATAGCCGTTCTAGAACCACATATTATAATTGTAACTAGATTGGAAGCAAAAAAGACAGAAAGTAAAGAAGAAACATTTCTGATGATGATGGAGGTGGTGGTGACGATGTGGTGAGTGATGTGGTAGTGAATATGGTGTTGGTGGTGTTATCGTGGTAATGATGGTGATAGTGGTGGTGGATGGGGTAGTGATGATGGTGATGAGAGTGTTGGTGTTGGTGTAGTGGGGATGGATGTGGTAGTGATGATGGTGAAGATGGTGATGGTGGTGATGATGGTGGTGGATTTGGTAGTGATGATGATGATAGTGTTGGTGATGGTGGTGTAGGGGTGATGGATGTAGTACTAGTGATAATGGTGGTGTTGTTGTAGTGGTGGGGGTGACAGTGGTGGAGGAGGTGAAAATGGTGGTGGTGGGTGGAGGTGAAAAGGTGGTGATAATGGAGGTGGTGGTGATGGATGTGGTGGTGATGATAGTGATAGTGGTGGTGGTGTAGTGGTGGGAGTGGAAGTGGTGATGGTGGTGTTGATGATGGTGGTGATGATGGATATGGTAGCGATGATGGTGTTGGTGGTGCTGACAATGGTGGTGGTAATGGATGTGGTAGTGATGATGGTGGTGCTGGGGTTGTAGTGGTGGTGGTGGCAATGGGCTTAGGTCTACTGAGTGCTGACTGGACACCACGAATAGTGTTAATGCAGACTACATTACACTCCTCTTGCAAAGGCTTCTTCACACCAATGGAACAAAATAAAGCTAGTTACCACTTACTGAGCATCCATGGGCCAGTGCTTGGCCTAGGCTCTGCTACCCTCCCCCAAGCACTCTCCAACCCTACTCTCGTTCTGCAGGAGAACCGTTATACTCACTGTTCCACAGGTGATGAAGCTGGAGCTAGAACAACAGAGCCACCCTCCTCTGGCTGCCCAGCCTGGACGGGCAGGGAACAGGCTCGGTGCTGCTCTGCGGCCTGTACTCTGTCCACGCAGTAGGGCCTCCTGCCCCGAGCGGTGATGGCGTGACTGCAACAGTGACTGAGATGCCTACTCTCCCACCCTCAGCAATGGGAACTGGTTCTCCCGGGAGCGAGCAGCAAGACCTGGGGCTGGGTCGCCAGTGTCACTTCACATGCAGGCTCAGGGGTGACACTGCTGTGTGGCCAACCAGCCCCCACCTGCTTTGCCTCCTGGGGTGGGGGGACACCGAGTGTGGTGTACATGCATTGTCTGGCCCGAGGCTGACTGGCCCGGCACCCGGCTCTTTAGGGGACGTGTCCATCTCCCAACCCTTCAGCTCAGATGCGTGCACTTATCTTCAGCCTTTCTTTAAGTTAATGATGTGGCAATGGCTATGTGTTTTTATTCACAGGGAGGCCAGAAAGGTTACTCTGCTCTGGTGCGTCCTTAACATTTTCTTCTTCCCTGTGATTCACACCAGCCATTGTGTTCCAGCTTCAACCCCCGGTCTGTGTCCAGCTCACATGGAGAGCTGCGTCTCTGGGAGGCCAGCAGGGAGGGGAGGCCCCAGGGATGCCGCCCCTCCTCCCATCTGACGCTCCTGCTTGGTTAACTGCAACAGTTTTCTGCCACAACGCCACTCACAGACGCGAGCTGCTTCCACGCATCCGGAGGATCTTCCGTCACAGCTCCGTTTTAAAAAGCTGCTCTCGGCCTCTGAAGCGGGAGATGATGCAGGCGGGTCTACTGGAAAAGCAACCACTCCTCCAGATTCCAGATACTTTTCCTGGGGCTTTATTTATCGCCAAAATGTGTAATTTTCCTATCTGATTTCAGTCTCCAATTTTCTAGGAGTGGTGATTAGAGCAAAGTGCTATGTCAGCCACTTAGGGGGACACAGAAAACATAAACCAAAATATTTACTTTGAAATTACTTTATAATAATAAGCTAAACAGACATTTGTTCTCTACCTCAACCCCCTCATTACCATGATTGGAGGCAGTTGGGGAGGGTCTGGGTGTGGGGTGTGTAGACAAGTGGAAATGGAATCATTTCTGTGTATTGCACCAATATCCCACTTCCCAAAATAAGAGACCTCTCTTCCAGAGCTGACCTCTCCCCAGTAGCAGGCAAGCCTTTCCTTCTCAGTGGGAAGAGCGAGACCCACGTTGAAAGGCAGTTGGAGATTTTGACATGAAGACATTGTGACCGTGATAGGTCGTCACTTCCTGTTGGTTCCCTGCTGTCGGGTCCCCCCAGTAGCCATCAAAGCAGTGGCTGTTACCCCAAAAGAGATCCAGAGGATCATGAGAAGACACCACTGCAGGAAATGGGAACTATGCTTCTGGCAGCTCAGGTTTCCGCACCATGGGTTACCAGATTCCACCGAGCACAAGCGCTGTGTGAAGCTGCTCAGGCCACGCACTGCACCGTCCCGGGGCCAGCCTCCAGTGTGGGGTGATTGTTTGTGGTGTGCTCTTATAGCTGTTTCACAAGTGCTTCGTAATTGATTTTCATTCTACCTGCCTGATGGTGTCCTTGGGGCAGGTCTGTACAGGCAGGATTTCAAAAATTGGGGAAATAAAGAAGTGGGGTGCTAGGTGCTGTGGGTGTGATTCCTCTTCCAAAGCTACCCCCTCACAAGCCTGGGGCTGTTGGCCCTTCCCTCCGTCTAAGCTGGGGCGACCCTTCACCTGGGCATACTTTCTGGCCTGGAGGCTGGTCTCCCCGGGCTCTGTTGACCTCTGGGACCTGGGGCTGGGACTCCCCATCACCCCCACGAGAGAATTGCACCGCTGGGTGCACTCAGAGCTCTGAGCCACAGGAGGGGTGCTTGTCTAGGGCTACTGACCCTCAGGTGTGGGCAGCAGAGGCCTGGGGAGACTCCGGGGGTCAGCAGCCGGGCAGCTTTGCCTGTGGGCGCTGTCACCTCAGCTCTTAGTCTGCCCGCTGGTTCCCTGGATGGGGCTCTCACCTGTGGCTCCCGGATGAGTATGGGGTCAGCAGTTTTGCTGGACATCAGGCCTCAGACGGTCGCTCCTGCCCCATCTGTGTGGAAGGTTCTGGACACTGTTGGTAACCCTGGGAGGGAAGCGCCACAGGATCCACCAGGCCATGCAGCACATGGACACTTGCTGGCCACTTGGCCAGGAGACTAGAGAGAGGACATGCGTGAAGAATGTGGGCAGGGCTCTCGTGGGACATGCTTCCTGGAGCTTCTCACACTGGATTCCAGACTGTGGCTCAGTGTGGACCAGGCTTGACCCGGGTCGAGACCCGGAGGGCGAGGCAGGAGGGGCAGCTGTTGGGTCCAGGCACCGGGCAGGACGCAAGAAAAGTCATCATGTGCTGGCCTTCTGGCTTTGGCAAATGCAACATTGTCCTGTAAGAGGCCAGCGTCGGTGAGCTGGGGCCCATTGGGTGACTCATCTGTAAATCTAACTGTTCCCAGACTGGACATAGGAAAGGCCATCATTACCATGGAGGATTCAGTCCCTGGGCGGGGATGGGGCCACTGGTGAGACGTCTGCCCTTGGCCTCAGAAGACCGGGTACCCACACAGAGCAACATCCCCAGCCGGGGAAGGCCTCGCTGCCCTTCTGTGTCCCAGGTGAACTATCTCTGGGCTAAGGGTGCCTGGTACTCCCAAGGTGACGCGCCTCAAAGCAGAGTGCCGGTTTCGGCCACCCTCTGTCCTGGGAAGCTTCTGGGCGCTCATACATGTTAATTGATGAGGTGCACAAATATGCAGATTTATTTACACAAACCAGGGTGGAATTGGGCTGTAAATTAGAACTTCCAAATCTAGAAGGTGCCTATAAAGATTAAGGTAATTTCCCGTTTTCTTCAGAATCGGCAGCGCTCGCCAAAGCAGGATCAATATTAATTAAGAGACCCAGGAAGGAGGATAAATTACTCAGATGGGTTGGTGAGGGCTGGCTGTGTGGCCCAGAAGTTCAGGCTACAGAGCTTCGCTGAAGGGAGTGGAGGTCTGTCTGCCCGGCCTCTTGGGGCACAGTCAGGACGTCTCCCTGGAGGCTAGAGCAGGGGTCAGGTCTGTAAGGACGTGCTTCAGTCCTGGACTGCGAGGGAGGGCTCTTCTGGGTCACCTGTGGGTGCTCCCTGGGCCTTGCAGAGGGACCCTTGTTTATCAGATCCTGGGACAAGGCTGCACCCTGAAAGGTCAAGGCACATGGCTTTAGCATGAACCCTGACCCATGCCCTGGGTCACAGGCAGGCCTGATGCCATCCCGGCAGCTTGCACCAGGTTTCACACAGCCCCCGTGCATGGGTTCCCCTGGACCATCTTCGCCTCTGACTCTCAGGCTGCATCTGCGGGAAGTCATGGGCTGTGGTGCCTGCTCTGAGCCTCCTCAGGCCCCTGGGAGACTTGCCCTCTCCACGTCATAGAATTGGGCTCCTGCGGTGCCCAAAAATCTGTCCAGGGGCCTCTCGAGGTGTCTAGGGGCAGGCGGTTGAAGGCAGGGCCCCACAGATGCCCACTTGGAGAGAGGAGCAAGAGCCCCTTTGGGTCAACACCCCCGGTGCAGCCGGGCCGGCTCAGCAGTGACAAGTGCCCACCTGTGCAGGCTGCACCTGCCCGCCTGGGCTCACTGGCCACCACCAGCTGGCAAAGGACGTGGAGGCTCTCATTGTCTGAGTGGCCAGCTTGGGGGCCGGCTCTGGAAGCATGGAGCAGGCGGGCGCCAGGTCAGCCGTGTTGGAGGCTGCCCTCCTGGATGCAGTGTCTGCATGGACACTTGTGGCCTGACCTGGGCTGAAGCGGGAGAGGGGCCAGGTTCTGCATCTTTGTGGGGAGATGGCATGCCCAAGATGAAGGCGAGAGTCTGGGGCTGCCAAGCTGTGCGGGAGGTCTGATCTGGGCCAGGGCCAGCCTCCTCTTTGGGGAAGGATGAGAGGGTGAGCTTGCCTGAGGAGGTGAGGAGGGTGCGCTTGCCTGAGGAGGTGAGGAGGGTGCGCTTGCCTGAGGAGGTGAGGAGGGTGTGCTCACTCTAGGAGGTGAGGAGGGCGCACTTGCTCTAGGGGATGAGGAGGCTGTTCTCACTCTAGGGGATGAGGAGGGTGTGCTTGCCTGAGGAAATGAGGGCACACTCACCTGAGGAGATGAGGGCACATTTACCTGAGGAAACGAGGGCACACTCACCTGAGGAGATGAGGGCACATTTACCTGAGGAAACGAGGGCACACTCACCTGAGGAGATGAGGGCACACTCACCTGAGGAAACGAGGGCACACTCACCTGAGGAGATGAGG
>NW_004567166.1:364994-368972 GCF_000260355.1 Condylura cristata
GAGGGCACACTCACCTGAGGAGATGAGGGCACACTCACCTGAGGAGATGAGGAGGGCACACTTGCTCTAAGTGAAGAGGGCGCGTTCTTGCCTGAGGAGATGAGGAGGGTGTTCTCGCTTTAGGAGATGATGACGGCCTGTTCTCTCTAGGAGATGAGGAGGGCATGCTTGCTATAGGAGAAGAGGAGGGTGAGCTTGCTCTACAAAATGAAGAGGGCGTGTTTGCTCTCAAAGATGATAAGGCTGTGTTCGCTCTGGGAGATGAGGAGTGTGTGCTCGCTCTAGCAGACCATGGACCTTCCCACCTGAAAGGCCTCGTGTCCTCACGAGCTCATGGTGTCAGACAAGCCGCCAACACCAAGTCACCATCTGCTCCCCCACGGTCGTGTCCGACGGGGACATCACATGCCCAGCTTGAACGCTCTTGTGTGCGGGGGTTTGGCTAGAGCAGCAGCTTGGAATCGGAACCTTTTAATCTCCTGCGTCTATTAAGGGCTGGAATTCAAGGGGCTCGGTGTTCTCACCTCTCCAGGTGGGAAGTCCTGGGGGTGACGGGCCAGCCCTCCGGGGGGCCGTGGAGGACGCCCTGCAGAGGAAATTGCGCCTCTTTTCCAATTAGACAGAACTGAAGGCAGGAAATGGGATTTCAGAAGTTGTTTGACTGATGGAAACAAGAGACTTGGCGACCGGAGGCCAGGCCAGGCGTGAAGCGCAGCTGGAGAAGCTGGGGGTGGGTGAGGCAAAGAGCAACAGCAGGGGGTGTGTGTGCCTCCGGCCAGAGACAGCCTGGAGTGGACACCCCAGGACCCTCCCTGCTCCCCAGGGCTCCCCTGGGGCATGGCCCACAGCCCCTTCCAGGTGCGGGGCTCTGGCTACTTTCTGGGGGGCTCTAACTAGCTGAAGTTTCTGGGCTGGAGATTCGGCAGTCAAGCAAATCTTGTCCCAGAAATGGTGGGGTGCCTGCCACCAGCGCTGGCAGTGGGAGACCTGGCAGGTGGGGGAAGGGTTCACCCCTGAAGGATGAGCGTCAAGTAGCTGCAAAGTGTAGGCTCAGTGCAGAAGAGAGGCACAGGGAATGTGAGGGTTCAGAGGAGTCAGGACAGGACTCAGCCAGGTCCAGAGGGTCCATGGGTCCTGGTTTGAGCCCCAAAGAGGGGCCTTGTGATGGGGTGGGTGCCTGGGGGGCAGCCTCCAGTGGGTTTGAGTTGCAGGAAGTTGGGGGGCTCATGGTTATCCATCTGTTTCCATGGTGTGGTTCCCAGCGAGGGTCCCCCAGCATCCTTGAGGGATAGTTTTGGGGCACCAAGGCTTGTGTGTGTTTCCAGGATCAGAAATCTCTGCAGCTCTTTAAACCTTCTTTCACTCTACATCAAATGTGGAAACTAGTTTGGAAATAGCTGCCGCGGTTAATTCCAGAAACTTTACAGTTGAAACACAGCACCCCATGGGGAGGAAATGAACGATCCTTGGCTGATTGTGTGGCGGTACCCCCAAACACCATTACTGGGGGTGGAGCACGAGGTGAGGGAAGAACGGGAACTTGCCCCATGAGACTCTCTGCTCCCAGAACTGGGACACAGTGGACCCTGGCCTGGCAGCTTGTCTCTCAACACTCCTCTGCTGTCTCGGAGAAAGTACTTTTAGGGGTACTCATAGAGGCTATGTTACCAAAAGGACATTAATAATTACAGGGGGGAGAAAACAAAGAGGGTTACATGAGAGAAGGAGAGTTTGTTTATGGATGGGCATGAGGCAGATGTCGATATAACAGCACCAACAGGGAGCGAGAGACTGAGGAGACACCCCTCCGTCCCTGATGCTCCTCTTTATGTTTTCTTTCAAGCCTACGACTCTTCAAGTCTCAAGGATCCATTACAAACTCCTTTTCCATTTCTTGAACAAAATGCTATCAACTGAACAACTCTGATTTCAGCTAGATATTGAACTGGCAGATTGAGTAATTCATACTAAAGTGTGAATGACTACCAGGAGAGATCTGCAAATGGCAATTTGTTTCTTTGGCTCTTATTGCTGAAGCCATTATTTATCCTGTTTAATTGGCCTGGGGTTGGAACGCTTTTAGTCGACGCTTAGAACAAGAGGCATCTGTACATTTGCCTTGCTGTTGCCAACAACGTAACGAAGGTTGTTTGAAAAGACAAAAAAACACCTACCCACCTCTTCTCCGTGACCATCTTCTGTATGTGGCTTCTTTGTTTCCGGCCATCACAAAAGTTGAGGAGTCCACAGCCTGATGTGGTGGGGTGCAGCTTGAGCACGGAGGGAGGGGGATGCACAGAGATGTGCCTGCTAGGGAGATTTCTCTGCTGTTGCTGGGGCTCCTGATGAGGGAGGACCCCTCGCTCTCAGTGTCCCCATGGAAACTGTGAGAACACAGCTTCTACAAGGTCACTCGGTCAGTTGCAGGGCACTGGGCACCGTGTGAGCCCCGCCAGTGTTTGGGGAGAAGGGTCCTCTGTGTGTCAGCTGTAGTTACCATCTTGGGGGCTGGCTTCCGCTCTCTGCCCCTGTTTCCCAGCCTGCTGGCCACCAGGGTGAACCTCAGGGTGAACACATTTTAAGGGGACAGTGAAAGCCTGAAGTGTTTGGGAAAGTCCCCTGGCTGGTGGGGACTCCGGCCACTTTGGCCCCCTTCCTGGCTCAGCTTCTGGGCAGGGGACTCAGGGCTCTGCAGAGAAGACCCGAGGCTGGGAGTGCCAGTCCCTGCGACCCCACAGGGCTGAGGGAGCTGGACGCGCCTCCTCTCCTGCAGGGCTCCACTGCCCAGCGCCCAGGAATGGCCGGCCAGGGGGCTCCCATGGCTCCTCGCAGCGCGATCATGCTCTGCTGCAGACTGAAACGCCTGGGCTGCAGCATGACCAGCAGGGGCTGCCCCACCCCTGTCTGCCTGTCCGCAGGCTGGATGTGCAGATCACGCAGCCTCAGTCCGGCCAGCAGCTCCCTTCACCCCATGAGCGGGAATCATGGGCAGCAGATGGAAAGAACCCCCTTGGGGGTAGGCTGGCTGGGGGCCCCCCGCGGCAGGGCCCGCCGGCCGCCCCCCAGGCCCTGGCCTCCTCCCTTTCCTCCCCCTCCTCTCTTTCCTCCTCTTCTTCCTCCTCCTCCTCCTCTTCTCTTCCCCTTCCCTTTCCTCCTCCCCTTCCTCCTCCTCCCCCCTCCCTCCCCACCTGGCCTCTCTACCCCTCACCCCTGCTGTAATTACCTGTGATATGTCTGCCCAGTAGCAATTGTTACAAGGTCTGAGCGGTGCTCCCACCTGCCCCCACCCCACCCTGGCTCCTGCACCCCCAGGGAGCCCCCCAGATGGACAGAAGTGCAGACGGGAGCGGACAGGAGTGGACAGCAGCTCATGGCCTTCACTCTGGTCTTTGGTGACAGTCGCTCCTGGCCACTAAGCTCTGAGAGCTTGTCGGTGCCTTGCGGGGCCCAATGCCTACATCACCCCCTGCCACCAAGGGGGCCCCGGGGATGACGCACGTGCACGTCATAGCTCCACGTCACGGCTCCACATCACACCTCCACATCTAGGCTCCCACGTTAAGCCTCCTACTCACGGTTCCCACGTAATGCTTCCATGTCACACCTCCACGTCACGCCTCCCATGCCATGGCTACATGTCACGACTCCATGTCACACCTCCACGTCATCATGGATCAACACGGACACACTCACCACCTGTGTGAGCAGATGTGAAAGCCAGCGCCCCGGCCAGTAATGCCAAACCCATGGGACCCCCAGTCGAGGTGGGCATGAGATCATAGCTGGCCAGGAGACACCACTCTGGGCATTTGTGGAAACAGAAGGGAGGGAGCGGGCCGTCTGGAGGCGCGAGGCTGGCAGGGAGGACTGCAGGGAGGACAGGTCTATTGAGGGCCACTGGGCAGTGCTGCTCCAAGCCAGGGCTGGGTCCCTCAGCCTTCCCCAGGCTGGACAGCCCTGTTCTGGGTGCTCAGGGGG
>NW_004567166.1:369407-381901 GCF_000260355.1 Condylura cristata
GACGAAGTACACTGCTGAGGGGAGCAGTGGGCGGGTCAGGAGAGGTCTGCCTCGCCATGTGGTCTCCTCCGGGGCAGGCGGGATTTGAACTCATGCGGAAGTGGCTTTAGCTTCTCAGTGCAGTGCTTTAACCCGCTGCGCCACCAGGGAGGGCCTGGGATGACATTTTTTAAGGTGCTCTGAGTGGGGCACGTGGCTTTGCCATGTGCTGGGCCAGCCTGAGGCAGAGCCTTAGGAGATGTGGCTGCAGGTTTGAAAATGTAGGTTCAATACCCCCAAACCCCTTTTGGTGGCTGCTGTTTGCTCCGGGAGCTGTGGGATACCCCAAGGATGACACCCCACTGCTGAGTGGGAGGCTGCGTCCTGTCTGTGGTCAGCCCTCTGTCTTGGGGTCACCATGTGGTATGAGGTGGTCATCTGGGCCTGTGAGCTTGATGGGGTCTTGGGGGACCTTCCTGGCTGGGAGTCGGAGCTGGGACCACGGGCCAGGCCATTTTCTCTGTTCTTCCACGGGTCTCCCGGCACAGGTGGACTCTGTGAAGCAGGCCTGGCGGTCAGGCATTTGCCCATTTGCCAGTGCAAGACCTCAGCTCTTTACCCCAACATCCTGGGGCCCTGGGAGCAAAGCAACAACAGGCATCTGGCTGGGTAAAGCTCCGTGGTCCTGGATGCCACTGTGTCTGCTGGATACGGGGTTCTGGTGACTCTGCCATTGTGTCCCCGAAGCCTGCGTCTCCATCCCTGGTTCTCTCTTGTTCCCAGATCGTCCATGCTGTGTCATTCAGGCTCCAGGCTTTGCTGAAGGGTGGGGGTGCCAGTGGCCTTCCGGCTCTCTCCTGGCCTTGAAGACCGAGGAGACTGATCCCTGCCCAGAGTGGCCTTGGTGTTTGGGCACAAGGACACCCCAAGAACAAGTAAGACAAGTGTCACCACCTATAGGCAGAAGCTGCGTTATGAAAAAACAGAGGAGCTCATAGGACGTAGGACGTGAAGAGGGTCACAGGGAACATTGGCCAGGCCCCAGCTGAGCCCTGCCCTGGGGGTCCCTGTCCTGGGGACCCCCTCCCCATGAGGCCCCAGCAGAGCTCCGCTCTGGGGTTCCTCTCCTCCCTGAGCACCAGCCGAGCCCCACCCTGGGTGTCCCCTCCCCATAGGCCGGGTTCTGCCCCCATCTCGGCTACGTAGGGAGCGTTATTCTCCTGCCTGTGATTATGGTTCATTGATTTTTGCTTGGGCTGTTTTATCTGCGTATGCTTATTGGTTCGTGTTGTGTAGCTGGCTTGGGTTATTTAAAAACGTGACCGGTTGGCCCAGATGTTGAGATTTTAGGAGACAGGAGGCGTTTCAGGATTTCAGGGTCATTCCGGCTCCACGGCTGGGGGAGAGATTGTAGGTCAGGTCCCTAAGACAGAAAGACTGAGCGGAGCCCTCTTGGGGCGGGGCCGGGGCCGGGGCCTGGGCCTTCCTGGATGGAGGGGCTGGTGGCTTTCCTGCAGTTAGGAATGCTGGCGTGTGTCCCCTATCCAACCTCCCCTCCAAGAAAAATGAGCAATTAGAAGATGCAAAAAAAAAAAAAAAAAAAAAAGGAATCTTGATGAATTAAGAAAGCAACTACCAGTTCAACCGACACTCCATATGCAGAGGGAGCGAATCCATGCGTGTTCCAAAAAATGTGTTAAATCAACTAACATTGATATAACTTCAAGCAATTAGGAGCACTAATAACGCCAGGAGTCCTCAGCTGTAAATAATCACGCTGCCCTAAGGCGAGGCTTTAATTCTTGGCTGGCTGTATCTATAAACAATAATCAAACTGCAAAGCAAGTTGTGTTGTTTTTGTTCACAGTTTGTGAAACGATTTTTATACCCTACAGTGACGCTGATGGCGGTTTTGACCTTCAAGAACTCCGGCCGGTGGGGCCAAGAGCTAATATGCGTTCACATCGATCTGAGTCGGGACACACAGCGGGTCGGAGAGGCTGTTTTCCACGAGAACAAAAGCTCTCTGCCAGTCAGGGCGGCTGTGAGGGGCTTGCCGCTGAGACGCAATAAATGGGGACATTAGGAGAAAATGCTATAATCACTGCTCCCCACATCTTGTTAATGAGTAATGTACAGTTAGACAGCACGCAATTGCAGCTAAACTGTTTATACAATTTATTCTTATGTTGCAACTAACATTTAACATAATGAAGTATCATAATTGCAACCATAAAGTCAAGATTAAGATTTGTTTAATTAGAATTAAGAAAATGTAAAAGAGGAAAGGACTTTCTGAGGTGGGGGCGATGCGCCAGATTCCGCGGCCTGTGGGGGACACTCCGGGCGGAGTGGACGGCGGTCTACCGCGTCTGTTTGTGGGCCTCCTGTCCCCTCTCGGTCAATGGGATTTTCGGGTTTAAATGCAGAAGTCTGGAGGGCGAACTGACGTGCAGGACATTAGCTTGGTTGCGTCTAAACGTGGTGTGTGGTGATTTCGGAACTTACGTTACTATCTAAGAGCAAGCAGCTCACGTCGGTTGTTTGTCTGCATCCATACGAGTTACCTGAGTTACCCGACCAGGGAGGGAGGGACGGGCTGCGATTCTGGGGAGGGAGCGTCAGAGCGGGCGGAGCTGGATGGAGACCAGAGCCGGAACCATGAGCGTGTCCAGCCACAGAGACCAGGGCTGGAACCATGAGTGTGTCCGGCCAGCCAGGACCCTATCTAGGGGAAGCGTTGCAGACATAGCTGCACAGCTGCAGGCCTCCCACACAGGGCTTCCTGGCCACCACAGGCCTTTGGCTTGTCTCATCCGGGAACGGCTTGACAGGCCTGGCGATGGTCCTTCTGAGCCCCTCAGACACCCCGTGTCCTCAGCTCCCTTGCCTCGGACGGGGCTGGCTCTGGGAGGATGCCCTGGTGGCCCCAGGCTGGGTGTGGGGTGTGGAGGGTGAGCTGTTTAAGCCTGGTGGGTCCCCAGGCTCCAGCCTGCATTTCCTTTTAGATGGGGGAGGCAGCCTGTGTCTGTGCCAGCTTTTTGGATGCCGGATGCTGGAATAAATTGGGGGCAGCCGGGAGTCTAGGCTGCTTGACTCAGATCACGGAGATGTGTCCCTTGGAGAAGCAGCCAGGCAGTGCTCACCCCTCAGTAGGTGCATGTGCCGAGATTCAGGGTCAGCCTCATGCCTCCCACCTCTCCCTCAGCGAGGCTGTGAGATGCTACACAGAAAAGCAGGTGACCACTCCGTTCTCCAGTGGCTCAGGGTAGGCTGGGCAGGGTTAGCAGGGTGGGAACATCTGTGGACTCACTTGGAGCTTTATTCTTCTGGCCATGTTCTCTCCCATCCTCCCCCAACCCCATGACAGATGTCAGATGCCAAGTGTTGCTTGTGTACGACGTTGTACAACCTGGAGCTTGCAGGTTGTCCCGCAGACGTCACAGAAAGGCGACAGTTTGCTGACCAGCAGCTATCCAAGGCCATGTTGCATGACTGCTGTCTCCCAGCGGAAAGGGATGGAGGAGCACAGGGTGGCCTGGGAGGGTGGCGGACTCTCTCCCTCTCCTCCCCGGGAGACTTCTGGGTGGGCCAAGTGGACCTGCAAGGTGGGGTCTGCTTCCATCTCTGTCGGGGGGGGGGAAGTGGACACCCTCTCGTGGGTGCAGAAAACGTGGGGTTCCATTTCTTATCCAGGTGGTTGAAAGATCATTGAGGTTTTCTTTAAAACTCAGTGGAGGAAAAGCTGCAGCTGTTTGAAGTGGGGGAGGAAGGGAACCCCAAACGTCCCCTGTCCTAAGTGTTGGAACAAAGGACTTTTTGTCTGGTCGGCTGTGCTTACTGTCATGGGGCTGTCTTCCTGCTCCTTCCCGCCATAAGTTGGGGCAAGCTTGCTGACCTGGAGCTGCTTCAAGATCAAGAGGGCACCCCAGGGCGGTTCACCCTGTGTGGAGCCCCACCCAGAGTCACGGCTGACCCAGGCGGTCAGTCATCGACTTAGTATTTACATAATCTTCCAAGATACTGTATTCAATTCCCTTATTTCAGTGACTGAAATTGCCCTAGGAGAATGGTAAGAGAGTAAAGAGCAGAGGTTGGCCACCTTGGGAAATCCGGGGGAGACAGGGCTGTGTGGACACAGGGGTCTGAGCAGGGAAGGGGGGGCGAGATGGCAGGGGCAAGGAGGGAGTGGATGCTGCATTGTTTTCACACAGAGAATTGGAGGGCAGCTTGCTTTGCTCTGTGAACACATTTCTCAGGAAGGAAAGTCAGCAAAAGAGACATTTTCTGGAGTGACCCAGTGAGTTTGGTGAGCAGCTTCCTCTCCACACTCAAGAGGAATCAATGCAATTAGGTGCCAAAAACAAAAGTAAATGTCAAAAAGTAATTTTAAGCCGTTTCCAAGACTAACTGAGCTTGTAAAATTGGCCCGTTGTTAAAGCAGCTGGATTCTTGCATACGAGCACAAGCACGCACACACGCACGGCCCTTCATGTTGAGCAGGAAAGGTAGAAGCAACGATTTATTTTCACTGTGAGATTTTGTTAGCCTGTGAAGGGACAATGAGTGGGTATTTTACACAAAGTAAAAGATCTTCAGTGAAGCTATCAAGTAATCGCCGGTGGCATACAAAAGCCAATGAACAATATCAAAGATCAATTTATGCAAAATGTCATTTCCAAGCTCTCTGGGGCTCAGGGCTGTAGTCACCGGCCCAGGGGACACATCGAGGACATTTCGCCTCAGGGGACCTGCAAACCTTCCAAGAGCTGCTTTAGTGCGTGGCTTAAACATCAGCCAACGGGGTTGATACTTTTGTTTCCTACTTCTGTCAAAGGATTTCACCTAAATATAAAAATGCTTTGCCTTTGTGATGCCAGGCAGCATCCCACCTGGGTTAGGTCCATGTCAACTGCTGGAATTTTAAAACAAGAGGCTGATTTTAGGTCTTTGTTCCACTGCCTGCCACATGCTGCAAGTATCTGTGCAGCGTTTTCAGAAGCCCGATTTGCAGCCACAGTTGCACCACTGGAAAGATCTCAGGCGGGCGTGGAGCGCGTGGGCTAGGTCAGGGGACTGGTGCTCGCTGTCTGGTCCAGCTGCGGGTCCTCCTGCAGCGCTGCGGTGCCAGCCTGGAGCGGACAGTGTGGCCTCTGACCTGGGCGCACAGCCTGTGTCTCACATGCCCTGACCCCGGCGCGCAAACGAGCCAGATTGGAGGCTCCAAAGAGAGACTTGACTTCGCCAACAGGCACGAGAATTTATGTGGACACAAATGATAATGACTCATGAGAAGTGGGGGTGATTTTATATCTTTGTCTAATGGAAATCATTATGAAGAAATTAAAAAATTAGATTTAATTTCCCATTTGCATATACTTTTACATCAGATGTCGTTTCCGTAGAATCTCACCACTGACTCACCTGTGCACCGTCACCTGAGCCCCTCTTGCCCTTCCCACCATCGTTTTGACCCGTCTTCCTCCCCTGCAGAATGTTTCTGATTCATAGATGTGCGATTATTTGTGTTTCGTTTTGCTGAATTTTTTTTTGTTATTCTCCCCCTCCCCCATCCCTTATTTGGTTTCCTGATATTCCTCCTATAAGTGAGACCATCTTTTATCTTCCTTTTCTTTCTGACTTGTTTCACTGAGCATGATCCTTTCCAGCTCCAATATGGAGAATTTTTTAACTGTAACCAATAGCATTATGTCCATGGGCTAAAAAAATTCCCACCCTTCCCCCGCGCCCGCCCCAAAGGAGGGTGATAGAGAAAAATGTAAAGTGGCTTTTCAGATTATACAGTTTTGTAACTCAGTGTTAGTCATTAGGAGTTGATCTTAAAGAAGATTTACTTAGTGGGGACAGAGCACAGACATTTTGAAATTAATATGCTTCGCATTCAAGTGAAGTTAAGTTCTTTCAAAAGAGATGAACCAGATCAGCTTTTAAAATGTGAGTACAGGCTCTCCCTGGTGGTGCAACGGGTGAGGACACAGCACTGCAAACCAGCTGTAGCCGCTTCAGTACGGAGTTCGATCCCTGGCCCCGAGGTGACCCACAGGGCGCGGCAGACCTCTCCTGTCTCCCTGCTGTCCTCTCTGCAGTGTACTTTGTCGTTTGCCTGTTCTGCTCCCTGCTCTGTCTCTGGTGAATCCTCTCACCACCCCGGCACCTCTGGCCTGTACCCCAGTTCTGTATGCATAAATAAATAAATCTTAAAAAAATATGGTACAAATGTGTTAGGAAAGTGAATTTCTTTGGTTGCTTGTGGAAATCTTTAATGTCTCTGGAATAACTTGGTGGTGTGTATGTACTTTTTCAACTGTAAATGATGAAGTCTAGGTAAAGTCCAAGCACTTTCTTTGAAAACTAGCACTTGATGGAAATATAGAACTCATAACCCAAGGTTGAAGATTTTGTAAAAATAAGAATGTTAAATCACTTTTACTCATTTTTATTTCCATGACAGGCTGAAATGACACTGTTTTGGAAATACCAGGTAAATGAAGCAAGTTATTGAAATCGATGCATTTTTTAGCTCTTTAGAATGGTACTGTTGGAAAATTTAAAATTACATTTATGCCTTGCATTTCTGTTCTGTTAAACATGACTATGCCAAAGTTTGAATGGTAGCCAATAGCATGGTGTAAATGGGTTAAAGAAACTGCAAAAATAAAAAGTTGGAAGTTGCTTTTCAGGTTTTAGAGTATCTTTCTGAACTCAGTATTAATAATACTGAGCTGATGTGAGGTTCATGGATTACCCTTATTGCACTGATATGATTTTGAAATTAATATGCTTTTAAAAACAGATTTATTAATTTGAAAATAATATGCTTTTTAAAAAAGATTTACTTATTTATGCATACAGAACTGGGGTACAGACCAGAGGTGCAAGGATGCCCCAGAGACAGAGCAGGGAGAACAGGCGGATCCCCTGAAACCCACTGTTGAGAGGGCAGCAGGAAACAGGAGGGGTCTGCTGCACCCTGAGGTCCCTCCCTGGCTGGTGATCAAACTTGTGCTGCAGCGGCTGCGGCCAGCTCCACAGTGCTGTGCTTTAACCCGCTATGCCCCAGGGAGGGCTGGAAATTAATATTCCTTTGATTCAAGCCAAAAACTGGTTCCAAAGAGATGAGCCAGAGCAGATTTTAAAATGTGCTTTCTCTATCGGCGTCTGTCTGGGCAACCCTGTGGTTCCCTGTTTGTCTTGTACGGACACCTGAAGTCAGCACCATGTCTTTGCTTTCTCAGGAGAAGCCCTCTTAAGGGGACTGCTGAGATCTCCAGCTGTTTCGACACATGGAGCAGCAGCCACCTGGTAACCTGGACCCGTCCTGCGGCTCCCAAGTCTCTGGTTTTGCTACACTGAGCCTGAAGACTGAATCTAAACATCCCTTAGCATCGTGGTCCCACTGGACACCAGGCCTCCTGGCCAGCTCATACCGGACCCTCCCCAGTGCACTCGGCCACACGGAGGCTCAGTGTGGATGTGACTCAGGACCCGGCACCCCACTGTTCCTACAGCCAGCGCAGCCACCCTGACTTCCCTGTGGTCCTAGATCCACCGTGACCCTCGCTGGATGCATCCTGACACGTGACACAGCCCCCTAGGTTCTGAGCTGGCAGACACCAGCACGGGGGGCATGCAGGACCTACTCGGGCTCGGGGCGGTCTCAGGGGGAGTAGATCCGTGGTTGGTTTGTCTTCGAATCCAGTCCTGACTTGGCCAGCGGTGGGGTGCAGCTGAGATTCCGACTGGCCCACCTCGGGCTCCTCTATCTGGATGGCATGTGTCCTGGACATTCTCTTCAGCTGCGTTCTCTGCCAGGTGAGGCAGGAGGCACTTCTGACAGTCATGCTGCAGCAGAGGGAACACACAGGTTTGCTCTTCGGAGAAGCCAAGGGGGATGTGCTGGGGACCCCAGTGACCTGGGGGAGAACCTGCAGGAGTCCAGGGCAGAGGAGGAACCCAAGCATCATGGTGCCTGTTACAGACCATGGGGAGGCTCTATGCTTGGGAGGAGGTGGCCCCGCGACTGGCTGGAGGTGGGGCGCTATCCCCGACAGTCAGTCACATCCCCAGACCGGCGTCCCTGGCCACGGCCCAGCCAGCGGCTTCTCTAGTGCCTGGGCTGGGGCCCCACCCATGACTCTGTTTTCTCAGAGGTTAATGGAACCTGACTTCGCCTCCAGAAAGATGCTGGGGAGACGCCGGGCCGTGCAGGAGCCTGCAGGGTCTCCAGCCACTCTTCGGGCCTCAGGCAACCTGCTCTTCTTCCTTCTCCTTAGTTTTTCTTTCCTTTTCTTTCTAAAGAAAATGTCTCCATGGTCGGCACCACGCCTGGGCTGGCCCTGGGTGGCCCACAGAATGGGTAGGTGCTGGTCAAGCATCCTCCGGACTTGGAAGCCCAGTGCCTATGAACGCTTTTCTGACTTGGCTGCTAGCTCAGAGAGCTGGGGCCCCCACTCTCCATGAGGTCCTCTTGTGGATTAAGTTGAGGGCTCAGGTCCACGCTGCCCCGCTCACCTTGGCCCGCAGATGCCAGAGCAGTCAGGCTGGCCCGCAGCTCTGCTGTGCTGTCTGTGAGGCCATCCGGTGGACGCAAGCCAGCAATCCCCCAGCGCTTCCCCTGCACAGGACCGTCCACAAGTCTCTGAAAGGAGCTCTGGATGCCCGTCTTTAGCGCTGACACCGACATACCGGCCAGTCCCTGGCCAGCCCCGGGGCTCACCACGCAGCCCGAAAGCCATCCCGAGTGACCGATGTCTCCTGCTCTGGACCCCGAGGGCCAGTGCGTGGCCAGTCCGTCCTAAGGTCGCTGCCTACACAGATCAGCTGGATTAATTTCTATCAAAGCAGCAGGGGTCTCGGGCCTGTCCCTGCGGGTGCCAAGGAATGAGAGGGCAGGGGAGCTAGAGAAAGCTTGAAGCAGCCTGATTGGGAGCATCCACCCTTGGCGTCCTCAGAAGAGCCCCGAGAAATTCAGGGCAGGGCTGGCCAGCTCAGAGGATGGCTGGGCACTAATTAAGCATTTTTTCTGTTAATAGACTTCCCGGGCGGAGCTGGGGCGGCTGGATTTGCGCAAGTCCTCACCAATCAATATCAATCTGCAGCGAAATGTTATTAAATATCTCTTTGATACCTATTTACAACTAAGAAAATAATTTCCCTGCCCAGGGATTGTTAATGTGCACGAGGAGCCCTGACAGCTTCCTCACTCACTGTCTGCGCCAGCCCTGGCCCCAGAAGCCCAGACTAAGATGAAGGACGTCATTAAGGAAACGTATGAAGGCCAGCGCAGGGCTGGAGATTAATTAGCTGTGCGTCAATAATCTCATCAATATCCGATTAACAAATGACACAGTGCTCAATGAAACATATTGATTCATGCACAGTCCTCACTGTTAATAAATTGCAGCTGCTTTGCTAAATGAGAAAGCTGACACTGTCATCGGCGCTCCCTGCCCGCTCTTGTGATAAAAAACACAGAATTAGCCTGGAGTAGACAGAGCTGAATTGAGGGGCCCGGGCTCTGCCCGCCATGCTGGCTGGGGGCGGTAGGAGAGGGGCGGATTTGACCCTACGTCTCCCGCCAGACCGGCAGGTCCCTGGGCAGCAGGTCGCTGGGTAGTGGGAAGCACAGACGGCCCTGCCTGCCGCTGCTCCTGGAGGGGGCAGGAAAGGGGTTCTTGGTTGGCCTAAGCGCCCAGTCGAGTGCTGGGAGGCGCCTCGGGCTGCAGAAGTGTTGTGTTAGTGCTCAACTGTGAGACGAGGGCGGCGGGAGGCTGTGCAGTTGCTGGTGTTTCAGGGTTGAGGCACGGAGGCAGAGCAGTTGATCCAAGTACGTGTGGCCCAGGCGAGGGTGTGGGAAGTGGCGGGTGTGCCTGTGTGCACGAGGCATGTGGAGATTGCGGGTGTGCATGAAGCTGTGTGTGCACGTGGGAGCTGCGAGCATGTGGAGATCACATGGGTGCACGTGGGGGCCGTGTATGTGTGTGCGAAGCCACATGCATGTGCCATGCACGCAGAAAACGTGTGTGTGTGGGGCCGTGCGTGTGTGAAGCTGCACATGCACATGGGAGACGTGTTAATGTGCAAACTGTGTGTGTGTGAACTGTGTATGCATACCGAAGCCATGTGCACTGGAAACCATTTGCGCGTGGGGCCATGTGTTCATGCAGGAACCATGTGAAGCCACGAGTGTGAACTGCCATGAGTGCATGCGTGAGCATGTGTGTGCGTGTGAAGCCGCCTACCCCTGTGAAATGGCGTGAAACTATGCGCATGCATGGAGTGTGTGCAGTGCAGTCACGTGCATGTGCAAAGCAGTGTGCTCACATGTGAGGCCATGTGCACGTGTAGCGGGTATGTATGTCCCCCACGTGCTCCCAGCCCAGGTAGGTGAGGTGCCAACCGCCACTGCTCTCCCGCCGCCTGACCCACGTGCACCCTCACCTGGATCCTGTGCATGTTTCGCCCGTGTGCACGCGGCTCCTCTCTGCTGTTCTCGGAGGTTGCGGTCTCTGGAGCTGGCAGGCTGTTCCTGCTGCTGGAAGGCTGGAGCAATTATGATTCCTTCTCTGTTTAGCCCGGGACAGGGAGGTGGTAATAGGCTGGGCAGGAGGGAGCGGAGTGATAATGGCGGAGCGAGGGTCCGGCGCGCGGCCCCACTGAGCGAGCGGCCGGGACGCAGACGCGTGAAGATGAGCTGGCTAACGAGCTGCCCCTCGCCTTCCAGCCGCCCGCCCCCACCTCTGCCGCAGGCGCTGGACCTGCGCCCTCCGAGCCCGGCATGGACCCCTCCTCCACCGGGAGCTGGTCAGGAGTGTGGGGGCGCCCTTACTGCCCGAGAGGAGTGGAAGTGGAAAGGCCCTAGAGCGCGTCTCTTCTAAGCCCACGGGGCTTTCCTGGAGGCCAGGTGCAGCTGGCCGGCTCCTCGCAGCCTGGACGCTCCTCCGCCCATATCTAGGGAAAGAGGGAAGGGAACCCGTGGCCCTGGGAGCCGCCAGGGAAGACGGTTTCTGCAGGCTGAGCTGCACATCTGTGCAGCTCCTGGGTGAGGGGGCACTGGTCCTGCTGACCCTGTTGGGCAGCCGAGGCAGGTCAGTGAGGCCCGAGCAGAAGCCAATGGACTGTTCTCCGCTCTGTGAAGAAGCTGCGGCTTGCTCACCACCTGGTGCCTCAGTCTGTCTGGAAGAGACCAGCTGCAGCATCTTGGGGTCACCTGCACACACCTGGGTCACCCGCACACATGTGTACACTTGTGTCACTTGCACACATCTGGGTCACCTGTGCACACCTGTGTGTTCACTGAGGTGCATCATCTTCAGCACAGCAGGTGCCAGACACACAAAATAGGCTCTTCTGCCATATGGGACTCGCCTGCACCCCACAGATGTGGGGGTCCACTGACTGTCCAGCGCCTGGTGGCCCATTTTCCCCCTGGTGTTGGAGGAGCACCTGCGGTCCTGGGGGAGGTCCTGACAGGTAGTTGGGGAGAAGCTGGGTCATGAAGTTGCATTACTCTAACCAGTGCTCAGTCAGGAAGAGAAAGCAGTCCTCTTCCTTAGACGCCCAGGACATCAGAGCCTTTTCTCTTACCAAAGCCTGAGCGGGTCCCTGGAAACAGACTCCTCTGGGAGGGGGGGCTTCCTTTCTTAATGTCCCTGGATACAGGTGCATCCATTTCTTGTTCTGAGGCCCTCAGCAGGAAGGTTTGTGTTGTGTGGATGAATTCTTAGGGACTGAAATCTTTTCACAAATAGAGAGGAATTGCTGGCTTGGGGGTTATGTCATGGTGAGTTTTATTAGGAGACACCCTAGTTTTGCTCCCACTGCCTTCCTGAAACCTATCTCGACTGTGTGACTGCTTAATGGGAAAATGTCACTTCATGCCAGTCACTCGCATCATGGAACTCTTCTCATGCAACATGCCCTCAGCCACCAAGCCAACCGACTCCCTCCATAACCCCTGTTAAAAATAACAGGTCAGCTCAGGTGGCAAAACTGAAGATCAGAAAGTTTAAGTGACTGGTCCAATGTTGCCCAGCGATGGTGGCTGGGCCTCAACCTCCCTGCATTCACCCAATGCCTCATCTTCAGACTCATGTGATTTTCTGCCTGCAAAGCATCATGGTGTCTAGGAGCCCACAAGGACTCGAAGGGACAGAGGTTGGCCACAGGTGGTTAGGGGACACCAGACCTCAGGCCACAGCCCAGTCTGGTGTCCTCACCCCTCCTGCAGGCACAGAGATGGGTTTGGGAGCCGGCAGTCCTGGGCGTGAGTGTATGCAGGTTACAGCTGGTTTGTGTAACTTACATAATTTAGTGTATATTATATATACACATGTACTCACGTATGCTTATTATACATACATGTACTTGTGTATGTGTACTCTGTGAGAATGTGTGTGGAAGTATCAGTTCAAATGTGTGTCTGTGAATGCCCAGGTATGCAGCTAACATCTAGCTAATTATCATATGTATCCATGCCACGCTCCCACCCACCT
>NW_004567166.1:382325-391957 GCF_000260355.1 Condylura cristata
CCATCCATCATCCATCCATCAAATAACCATAGAATCTAGCATCTGTGTTTCCTGAACATGGGCTCCCTTTCCTCCTCATCAGCACACGTGTATCTAGTGCCTCTTGAATTTCAAGCAGGATTGGCAGGTTGGTGAGTGACCCTCCCAGGTTGGGTGAGCCGTTGGTGGGTACCATCACACACCGAACATGAGTGCCCGCATGAGCCTCCTCCAGTTTTCCACTGCTAACCCCTGCCCTAGCTGCCTGTGGGCAGCCAAGGGGCTGCCCATAGGCCTTGCCCGGGGCACTGCCAGCTGCCAGGTGTGGACTCGGTGTGAATCACCTCTATTCTCTTTGCTGTTCTTTGACACCCCAGCGTCACCTGACCGTCCAGGCTGATTCCTGGTCCTGCCATGACACAGGCTTCTGCTGTGCCAAGGCAGGCGACAGGCCAGGGGCGTCTGGCCATCAGGGAGCAGGGAGAGGTCGTATTTCAGATGCGAGGGCACCGTCTCTGGCTGCTGCAGCCCCGGCTTCCTGGCGCGGGCATTGCCGAGGGGCAGCCAGGCAGGTGGGCGCTGGGGCCGAGTGGCGCGCGCCCGGCAGGGCAGCCGTGATGGGATTGTGCCCGAAGGCTTTGCACGGAGCATCTGGCTTTCTGATACACTCTGCCTATTAATTTTTATCTCCAGTGTGCTGGAACTGAAAAACAAAACAAAACAAAACAAAACAAAACACAAAAGCCTCTTCTGCTTGCTTCCTCCTCTGCTTTTTTGGCATGTAGGAGCCGGATGCTTCAAGCGCCTGTCCCCAGGAAGCCTGCGCTGCTCTTTTCTCCCAGAACATTCTCTTTGCCTAACTGTGCATTTATCAGGATCACAGATCACCAAGGCGCTCTCTTCTAGCTTCTCCGATTCTATCTTGGCGCTTAAGCTCCCCCCCCTTTTTTTTTGAGGAGGGAGTGTTTGTTCAGCCAAGGGAAATGCAGAAGGCTTCCCCCCATGAAGTGCATCCTGAACACATTCAGTGCCTGTGCCACAGGGGTCAGGGTGGATTGTTTTGTGGTCTGGGAGGCTCAAGCATTTTCCACAGAGGAGTGCTATGGATGTTCCTTGTTGCACCATTTCTGCTTCTGGAAGTCTCGGAGGAGCCTGTGTTTTTAGAGTATGGAATTACTAGCTTTGGGCACGATTTTTTCACCATTGCAGGCCCCGGTGCTGCCTCTGAACCCCGAGAAGATGGGGTGTCGGGGCGACTGTCAGCAGAGGGAGCCATGGTTCCCAGAGGACAGGGGCTCAACCCTAAGACTGGAGTTTTCTGAGCTCCCAGTGGGGGGGGGGGGAATTAAAATCTGGTGATGGGGAGGCACTTGTTAGCATCCTTCGTGTCTGCTCGGGTATGAGGCAGAGAACTCGGGCTCTTCTCTGAGCGGCCTGTAATATACAACTCCGGGTGCCTGGGGTGGGGGGTGGCGGGTATGCTTCCGTGTGCTACACCCAACTCCCACAGATGATGCTGGGCTGGCTCCTTTTGGGTTTTGATTCAGGACACTCCTGGGAAGGAAGAGATGTTCTTGTTTAGGGATGGGCTGAGCTTCATCCCTAATGCCACACACACATGTGCAGGTGTGAGCTGGGCCCGGCTGGGACAGAGACAGGACGTGGCTTCTGGGGTGATGGTCCTGCACAGCACGGGGGCTGGCGAGCTCCTGTGTCCTCCTGCTCTGGACCCCAGAGAAAGGCTTCTTCCCTGTTTCCTCATGCAGCTGCCTGCTCCTTATCCCAATGTCCGCCAAGGCATTGAGAATCCTAGAAATGTCAAAGAAGCATGCACCCCAGAGCAGAAGCACGCCTGATTGTGCTCCTCTGCAGTCCTTACGGAAGCCGATTTTACTGTCCCTCTGTTCGCAATGGAGCATCCATGGTCAGCCACGAAACCAGGCCAGGCAGGGACGTCCGAGGTAGGACTCAGCGGCCGGCGGGTGCTTCTCAGAAGTGGGTTCCAGAGGAAAATGTGACTCAGGCCAATAAAATTAACTCCAGGATTGAGCACTGCGGGCTCTGGCGTGCTGACATTCCATTTATTGCAAATTGTGCTCTTTCCAATTTCTTTTAGTAATAAAATGCATGAATAGCCCAAAAACCCTATAAATAGTCAACAATGCCAAGAGCTTTTTATCAGAAGCTCCTGTGGAAGGATAGCCCAGCCTCTGACCTGCTCCCCCCTCGGGCCTCCCGCCCCAGTAACTCACGAATCATTCATAATTCCTTTGCCTGTTTAGTTTCACTGAGTACATACATCAACCATTTACTCTAGGACGGGGCGTGGAAAACTGAAGTCAACATTTGTGGGGTGCAGCCGCATGTGGGCGAGCTGCTCTCTGCTGGAGTGCGAAGAGCAGGGGAAGGAGTCTGAGCCCCAGTCGCCTGTGGGGGCCGTGTTTACCCATCGTCACACTTCTGGGGGCTTCCATGTGGAGAAATAGAATGAGGGTTGTGCCAGCAGAATGAGGGGGTACCAACCAAATGGGGGATGTGTCAACAGAATGGGGTGTGCCAATAGAATGAGGGTATGCTGACAGAATGAGAAGTGTGCCAACAGAATGAGGGGGTGACAACAGAATGAGGGGTATGTCAATAGAATGAGGGGTGTGCCGATAGAATGAGGGGTATGCTGAAAAATGAGGGGTTTGCCGACAGATTGAGGAGTATGCTGATAGAATGAGGGGTGCCGACAGATTGAGGGGTGTGCCGACAGAATGGGGAGTGTGCTGACAGAATGAGGGGGTGTCAACAGAATGAGGGGTGTGCCGACAGAAGGGGGGTGTGCCAACAGAATGAGGGGGTATGCTCACAGAATGGGGGGTATACTGACAGAATGGGGGTGAGTGTGTGTGAGTGCATGTGTGTATGCACGCGGGTGTGCTCGTGTGAGTGTCTGAGGAGGCTTGCCTCTGTGCTGAAAGCGTGTCCTTACGTCCCCCTGGTCTGCAGGCTGCCCCAGCTGTCCCTGCTGACTGACCCGTGGACGCTGAGCACACGGATGACATCGCCAGGGCGCCGGAAGGAACGGTCCCTCTGCTTCTCACTGGCAAGCAGGATCCAGCCTTTCTGGGCACCAAATTCTTCATTGATCTCCGGGGGCTGTTTCTGGCTGTGATGCGAGCTGTGATTTCATCCTGCTGACGTTTTCATTTGCTCGGAGCTGGCGGGCCGGGTCCCAGATCTGCAGAGAGCCACCAGCAGTGGGGAGGGAGGCTGTGCCCCGACCCTGACCTTTGGTGGGTCCAAGCCAGTCTCCCCAAAAGACCCCCTCACTGCTTTTCTACAGAAGTCTGAACATAGTGAGGTGGGTGTGGAGAGGCTATCAGTGAGGACGGAGCTGTGGGCAGTGTCCAGGGTTCACTTCTCTTGGAACTTTGTAGGGCCAGCTGACGCCTAGCTGGGTCCCCTGAGGTGACAACATAATCTGCTTAACAAGTTTCTGCTTTGTCACAAATGATCAACTGGACGGCTCTCTGTGACAGCAAGGGGCCTCTTGAAACTGGATCATCACTAGCAGCCTCCTGGCACCATGCCGGGGCCAGACGTCACCTTTTAGGGTGCTTGTTGGAGTGTAGCTGCCCTGGGGGGCTCTCCTGCTTGTGTCTCCAACACACTCACAGCCCGTACAGTCGCTCAGCATCAAAGCTGTGTCCCTGTGCATCAGCTGCGTAGCACTAGTGTAACATGTGTCCTGGTATGTGTTTGGTTGGAGAGGTCACATGTCCATGTCCTCTTCAGGGAGGATGTCTGGTCTTGTGAAGTGTGTGCCTGGGGGCTTAACATCAGTGGCTCCAGTTCCTGGGACGGAGTTCGCGGCTCACCTGCTTCAGCCCCCTTCTCTGTCCTCCTCCTGGTGGCTGGAGCCTCTGTCAGCAGGCCCACACATGCGATTCTCACTGACTGGCCAGCTGAGCACAGAGGGTGACCATGTGGTCCTGCTCCTCTTCAGCAGCCTGTGCCCAGTAAGTCTCTTCTGGACACGGTCAGCTGCTGAGCCTGGGGAAATGAACACAGATCTCTCTTCATTTCTAATTTTGAACTAATTTTAGACTAATTTTACTTCTCAAGAATGAAAAGTGGAGCTCTTGGGAAGAAAGTTCATGACTAGTTTACTAGTCATTAGACAAAGCCAAAGAGAGAATTAATAAATCGGAAAGTGGACACATAAGCCAGACTTGGCCCACAGAACACAGAGGCTGATGGCATCAAACTGAGGTGCAGGGGAGCAGCGGCTGTGGGGACAGGGTGAAGATACAGCAGCTTCAGTTTAATTCCAGGAAAGAGAGATTGAGAAGGAGAGAGAGAGAGAGAGAGAGAGAGAGAGAGTCAGAGAGAGAGAGAGAGAGAGAGAGAGAGAGAGGGAAAGAGAGAGGCAGAGTAAGAGGTTTGCACAAATAGTGGCTGAGATGTTATTAGAACCAATAGAGACTTGTCATCAGAGACCAGAGAAGAGACCAGGTCAAGAGAGAAATAAAAACATATTTGCACCTGTGTGCATTGTGTGCATTGTAGTGATACCCAGTATAGCAGATAGAGAGAAGATCTTAAGATGATTCTGGAGAAGAACACATGCACAGGTGGTCTGAGAGTGGCCGTGGCGCCCCATAGGGGTCCCCCCATTATCAATGGTAAACTGTTTTGTTGATGCACCTGTATTTCGGGAACCAAGATGAGCAGCAAGGCCTGTGTGGTGTTATAGTACAGTGCCAAGCCAAGAAAAGAAATCACAGACGTACGGAAATTGTTTCCCACTAGAAACCTCTAACTAAACAGCACTTCTCCAAGCTGTCCTTCAGGATGGAGCTACACCACCCCAGAGGGGGAGTCTGACCCATGGGAAAAAAGATGAGCAAAATAATCAATAAACAGGGCTCTGGTGGTGTAATGGGTTAGGACACAGCACTGCAAGCTGGCCGCAGCCGCTTCAACCTGAGTTTGATCCCCAGCCCAGAGGTGACCCCCGGGGTGTACCTCCTGTTTCCCTGCTGCTCCCTCAGCAGTGTACTTCATCAATCTGCCTGTTCTGCTCCCCACTTTGTTTCTGGTGAAGCTTCTCACTCCTCCTGCACCTCTGGCCTGTACCCCAGTTCTGTATGCATCCATAAATAAAAAAAATCAATAAACAATCTAACTCCTCAGAATATAAGTAATACCAGCCATGCGTTTTGTGGGCCAATCTACAAGGTACAACCCTACAATCCATGACAGAGGAGTAAAGGACAGGTCAGTAGGAGCATAAGAGTCTGGAGGAGCATAGTGTGGTCAGAGAGGTAAGACCACGAACCACCAGAGACTTTCCTGTTCAGGTCCACTAAGACATAAAGCAGTAGAGAATAATTGAAACAGAAATCAAAATAAGATAGAGAAAAAACACTGGCAAAGCAAGACAGGTAGAAAACAGAGCTAGATTCGAATCAACAACTACCACGAGATAAATGTAAATGCATCAGTTTCTTCAGCAATGGGACAGAGGTTCAGCCTAAGTGGAGCTAAGATGCAAAGCCTGGACTTTCCCACACATGCATGGGGTCTGGAAGAAATGTTCTAGATGCAAGAAACTGGACACTACCCCAACAGCCTACAGAGGGAAGTTTAGGTGCACTGTGAATTTTCAGTTAATCAGCAATGAACATAGATGAAGCACAATCACACAGGTGGTATGCAAAAGCACCTTGCTGATTTGCAGCAGTGGTAAATGTCAACCAGACGAGAATGCAACCTACACTTCATGCAGGTGTGACAACACCTGCTGGCACTGTGGAAGCTCCTACCAGGGGATCTGGGCACCACTGCCCAGGTGACCTGAGCAGCGACTCCCCTGTGAGGGTGGTAGCTACTTCATGGGCCTTATTAAAGAAGGTTCTACACTTGACTTAATGGTCTCAGAGCTTTAGATGTCTTTGAAGACAGGACCTTTGTTTCCACTCTGCAGAGGTGTCTGTGAGGCTCCCTAGAGAGCAGAGGGACACAGGACACCCAGCTGTCCTGTCTTGTCCCTTCTTATTTAGAGTGGCCACAGTGCCTGTTTCTCACGCTGCATGTGTGGTACTGCATGAATTCGCAGACAAGAAACGTTTCACTGCCCGTGGTCATTTTCAGATGTTACCTGTGGAGCCAAGAGTCCACCCCACTCTCAGGCCCCAGGCGGGTCCCCTACTTGTTGGGCTGAGCTGGGGAGCTGGGTCTGGGTTGTGGACTTGTCCTTCATACATGTGCTCTGCATGAGGGAGACACTGGAGAGGAGAGAAAAGCCCTTTGTGCTTCTGGTTGCACCTGGGTGCTGCCTCCCTCTCCTCAGGCTGCAGGAACATTTCCTGTGCAATCTCTTTAGCTCCTGCCTGCTTGGAGGCGGTACTTTCTGGAAGCAGACAGCACTTAAGAACCACAAGGCAGAACCTTTCTGGCTTCATTGTTGCCGCCAGCTGCTGGTGCGCCCGCCACCTCACAGGAAGCAGGCTGCCCTGCAGCCACCGTGGAGATTGTTCAGGCTCAGCACATCTGCCTGGGCCACCAACGGGCCATCACATGGCCTTGGGAGCCACAGATGGAGACAGCTGGTGAGAGGGCTTGCTAAGTGGGCAGCCCTGCTCGTCGGGCACTTGGATGACTCTGACATAGGCGCCAGGTGTGCCCTGAGCCCAGCAGCGGCCAGTGTGATTTGGAAGCTGTCAAAGGCTGTGGATTTGCTTGGTTTCTTGCAGCTCCCAGAGCGATCTCCGCGGCTTGCATGGGAGGGCGCCTCTGTGCCCCAGGAAGGCGCCTCTCCCTCCGTGTCCTGGCGCTGTGATGCCCTCTTGTGCCAGCACACTCTCCATGGGAGGGAGCACAGGCACAGACATGCTTTCATTCCTTTGGTCACTTGCTGGACATTCGTGGGATGTCTTAAATTCCCACGTGTGCTTACGATCTCCAAGTCCTGGGCGCTTCAGCCTCATCTTTCCTCATCTTTGTCCTCTTTTTTTTCCTTCTAGTAGCTGCAAAGTTGCAGGTGGGGGGGGGGGCGCTGAGGCTCAGGGGTGTGTTCTCCCCCGGCTCATCTGTCTGGCGATACTTTTCAGTTCGATCCACCCCCTTTTTCCCAGCAGCCGGCCTGGACGTCTCTGGCTCACATGATTCTCTGGGCTGCTGGTGTTTGCCTGATGACCTCTCGAATGGCAGGAATGAATTAAATTGAGTCAGCGTTGGAACCTTCCAGAGCCTGGCTTCCTTGGGATTTATTCATTGTCCATACCCACCTCTGGCGTCTATCTCATGAGAACATGTTTCCGGAAGTTTCCTACTCTAAGGCTCCACTGGGAACTTCCGTGATGCAGTTGACTGAGCCATAGCCGGCATTTGCCTGCATCTGGGGCACCAGCTTGTCTGTTGCTGACGTTACCTGCTCACTTCCCATGATAAGGGCTTCTGGAAACACGGAGAACCTGCCATGCCCAGAGATATTGACCAGTGCAGCACTCAGGTGTGGGCAGGGGCAGGAGGTCCAGCCTGGATGTCCACCGCTGTTGACTCCACCTGAGGGGATCAGCTTGCTTATTCATACCACCAGTCATATACCCCATAAATGCACGAATAAAGCTAGATGTCTTGCTTCACCAGCTCTCTAGCTTTTAAATATACTTTTCGTGAGAGAATCCATTGGCGCTAGTTCTTGAATTCCTCTAAATTGAGAAATTTGTCTTTATATATATATTTTAAAGATTTATTTATTGAGGCATACAGAACTGGGGTATAGGCCAAAGGAGCATGAGGGGATTCACCAGAGGCAGAGTGGGGAGCAGAACAGGCAGGGTGACGAAGGACACTGCTGAGGGGGCAGGGGGAAGACAGGAGGGGTCTGCTGCACCCTGGGAGTCACCTCCGAGGCCAGGGATTGAATGAACACTGAAGTGGCTGCAGCTAACTTGCAGTGCTGCACTTTAACCCACTGCACCACCAGGGAGGGTACCAGAAATGTGTCTTTACATAACTTGACTATGTTTCTCATCTCCTTATACGGATTCCATTTTAAAGAACCATTAACTCACTTGTATCAGTACGATTTTGCAGCTTACATTTCCCTTTTCTCACTTAGATGCCCTCTGATTGCTGAAGAGACCCCGGCTTCTGGACTGAGGCGGTCGAGACCTGCAGTCCCAGGCCAGTCCTGGGTGAGGAGGGGAGCTCCCGGTGCGTGGACTCCAGCATGTTATTTCCTCGCATCAGTCTCCACCCCCAACCTTAATCTCACCTGGAAGCAGGTGAGCAAAGAGCCACGTCTACTTCTGAGAAATCATTGTGATTGTCTTAAATTTTCGTGTGGTTCCCCGTAACGCTTGAGTGTAAGGGCCGATTGGGAGGGTGACAGGGTGTCCATCCATCTTCCTGTCTCAGGAGCTGTTCATCAGAACCCACCTCCAGGACGAGAGAGTCAATGCGGAATCTCCCCCTCGGAGCCCTCACAAGGCACCTAGAGCCAAGGTTTGTTTCTTAAAACTATATATTATTATTTTAAAAAAGATTTATTTATTGATGCATACAGAACTGAGTTTTAGGCCAGAGGTGCAGAGACAGAGGCTTCACCAGAGACAGAGTGGGGAACAGAACAGGCAGATAGACGAAGTGCACTGCTGAGGGGGTAGCGAGCAGGTCAGGAGAGGTCTGCTGAGCCATGTGGTCACCTCTGGGGTGGGGGATCGAGCTCATGCGGAAGTGGTTTAAGCTTCCTAGTGCTGTGCTTTAACCTGCTGCGTTGCAAAGAACAAGAGACTATGTTAAGTTAAGGAAAGTGCCCCAGAATATAGAAAAATGTCCAGGAGTCAGAACATCATGGAGGACAGCAATTGATGCATGGATGCGACTCTGGCCATCCAGCATTTGGTAAACTGAGTTTGCAGCGGATGTGGAATGAGGCAGCTTCGAACAAAGTGGGGCCAGAGCTCCCCAAATGTGGTGATCACTAGGGACACTGTGGACTGTCTAGAAAACCTAGGAAAGGCACTGTCGAAGGTGTTTGGAGATCAGAGATGGGGAGAAAGATGCAGGACAGATGTGCCTCTCAGATGCAAAGGTGGGAAGGGGGGTCCCCTCTGTGGGCACAGAACAGCAGAAAGAAGTCCAGTGTCATTTAATGGAACCAGCGGAAAGTGTGGCAATAGTGACATTGGTCACCGGGACACTGGTGAGTGGGACGGAGAGGGCCAGGCACACGTGAGTGACTGCGCTGGCTGCAGGCAGCTGGAAGGTACTGAAGGGTGGCTGACCGCGTGGGGGGCAGAGTCCTCGCTGGGGCTGAGGTGGCGTCCAGGCTCCAGGCACACGGGGTTCTTCTGGGGGCGGCTGCTCCCCTCTCTTCTCTGCCCTCCTTGCGGGTTTAGACACTCCCTGGGCTGCCGCTGGGGATCCAGCCTCCCCGACGCGTCTTCTTTTACCCGTGTCCAGGTGGGGCCCATGCCAAGGACTGTCTTTACCCTGGCCATGGCCGAGGTTCCACTTCTGAAAAAGGTCGTGGATGTGGGGGGTTAGGACTTCGGTGCCCTTCTGAAGTTCACACAAGTGGCAAGATCAATACAAGCACCTAAAATTTTTTTTATTCAACTTTATTATTTAAAATACTACAGGTTAGGGGCCTC
>NW_004567166.1:392417-394087 GCF_000260355.1 Condylura cristata
CCTCTGGCCTGTACCCCAGTTCTGTATGCATAAATAAATAAATATTTTAAAAAATTGATAGAGTTGGCTCCATAAAACATCATTTCCAGTGCATGTTTTGGGGGTCCTGGTAAATGCAAGATCTGGCTCTATGGATGTCTCCCAGTCCCTCCCCTCAAATTCCCTGGGGCTGCACACCCAGACACGGGTGCACTTCTTGATGGCCCAGATTGGCCACTGGGGATTCGGGTGAGGGTAATCAGGCAGTGCATGGCCTGGGAGTGTGTGGGGCTCGGGCCCTGGCATTACATGGAGCACCGTGTTCGGGTGTGGGCTTATTGATCTGACATGTATGGAGTGAGCTCGGTGTGAGTGCTTGGGCTCCCTGGTGGCACAGAACTGCTGTCTCTTATGGGCAGAAGAGCTAAAAGACCCTTCCCCACAGAGGAAGTACACGTGGCCAACAGGGATGAGAGAAAATGCTTCACAACACTTGTATTAGGGAAGCGTGAACCCAAAGCACCATGAGCTCCCACCATGGATCCGTTGAGAAGGGCCCATCTTAAAATAAACTATCAATAAGAAATGCTGGCGGGGTGTGGAGAACAAGAGACTCTGGATCTGCTGGTGGGATGCAGACTGGTCCAGCCATTATGGAAAGTTTGTGGAGGCCCCTCAGATTATACTATGACCCAGCAATTCCAATCCTAGGGGTCTACCCAAAGGGCAGAAAAACACAAATTCAAAAGACACCTGCACCCCTACACCCCTATACTTATCACAGAGCTATCTACAGTAGGTAAGATATGTAAACAACCTAAATGCCCCCAAACAGATGATTGGATCAAGAAGGTGTGGTACGTATACACAACGGAATACTACGCAGCCATCAAAAATCACACACTTATGCCATTTGCAGCAACATGGACGGAGCTGGAAGGAATGGTGCTCAGTGAAATAAACCAGAAGGAAAAAGAAACTATCGGATAGTCTCACTTATAGAGGAATAAGGGAATTGCACAAAGAAAAACTGAACAGAGGAAAAAAAGGAAACTAGTAAACAAATTATAGATATGAGATTTAACAGAGGGGAGAGGAGGGGGGAGGGGAGCAGGGTCAAAACAGGGGAGGGACGGGCACCAGGGATTGCAGTGAGGGTCACAGGTGAGATGGGGTGGGAGATTTGTGGGACTTCCCCTTTTGGGAAAAATCAAATATGGCACAAAAATGAGCAACGATGTAAGAAAATAAAAAAGCTGAAATATTGTTTCTTTTTCTTTGCAAGGATAGTTGAGGCTGACTGGCTTAACCCACTGCAAGTATATCATCCGTCACTCAACTATCACCACCTCACCGGGTTCTGACACCCAAAGGCTCTGATGTGTCCGGAAGGGGGCTCTCACCCATCCCCAGTCCTCGGAGAAGCTTCCTTCTTAGTAGGCACCTTGGATCGGTTGACAAACTTCATTTGCTGAAAGCTTTTTTCTCAATTATTAATGGGGTAGAATTTCATCTGCCTTCATTGATGATGCTCAGGTCTCTCTGGCCTTTGATGCCATTCGTGACCCAGCCCGCTCATTAATGATAAGCTGTCCAGGTCGCCGACCTCGCTGGCTTGCGGGTGAGACTTTGTATGTCTGTCCGCTGCTGTCCCTTTTCTGGGGACAACTTTGGTGTCGTCTCCACTGGCA
>NW_004567166.1:395707-423601 GCF_000260355.1 Condylura cristata
AAAATGCGAGCACTTAGCTACCAGCTCTGCACCCACAGGAGGTCTGCGTCTCTGTTCTGGGTACCAGACTGACCCGTCCCTCGCAGCAGGGAGGTGTGTTTGCTGGCCAGTCCCTCCCAAGAAGCATCACATCCTCCCACTGGAAGCCTGGGGGCTGCCGAGGCCGAGCTGCCTGGACGGGGCGGCCTGGGCCCTTGCTGGTGGCCGGGTGGATGTCCTGGTGTCCAGCCCCCCACTAAGCACCTGGTTGGCACCCAGTGTCAGGCAGCACCAAGGTGCTTGGCGCTGGGTCCCTCTGTGCCCCTCTGCGCCCCAGGACTCCGGAGAGGCCGGGCACCCTTGTCCTGCTGACCCCAATCTGGCTCCTGCAGGCGGTTGCTGGACTCAGCACTTTGCTCCCCTCTTAGCTGTGTTCTCATGGGCTTGGGGTGTCCCCTCTGCGCTGGAAAGGGAGCTCAGCTGGCAGCAGAGGCGTGGCAGGCACCACATAGGACTTTTGGGGGTGACCCTGGTTTCCCACAATGTATGTGGCCCAGAGTGTCTGGGGCTCTCAGAGGAGAAGCTGTGAACCCTGCCTGGGGGGAGGCCAGCCCTGCGGCCAGCCTGCCTTCTATAACCCGGCCTCTGTGTGCTCAACGGAGAGGGGATACATTTTTGTGGAAACCAGCTGCACCTGGACAGCATCTCTCTGCTGACTGGCAGGGGGTTTGCCGGTCTCTGGGTCACAGCGGGTTCCCTGGTCACCCACATGGCCAGTGTCTGTCCAGCCCCCCAGCTCTCGGTGCACAGACTGTGGGTGGTCAGTGGGGATGGCTTCAGGGGAGGAGGGCTCAGACCCATGGACACCCCTCGGGTGCCCCTGCCTGTCCCTCCAGAGCTATCAAATTAAAAACCAAATTCCAGAAGAGGCCTGAAGTTGCACTTTTTTATAGCCACCTTCTTTTTTTTTTTAAGATTTATTTATTTGTGCATACAGAACTGGGGTACAGGCCAGAGGCTCAGGGGTGGCGAGAGGCTTCACCAGAGACAGAGTGGGGAGCAGAACAGGCAGATCAATGAAGTACACTGCTGAGGGGAGCAGCGGGCGGGTCAGGAGAGGTCTGCCGCGCCATGAGGTCACCTCCAGGGCCGGCGGGAATCGAACTCATGCGGAAGCGGCTTTAGATTCTCAGTGCTGTGCTTTAACCCGCTGCGCCACCAGGGAGGGCCTATAGCCACCTTCTTATTTTTAAATTCTGGCTTCTCTTGTTGGCAAGCGAGTGTCTGCTGATGGGGCGTCAGAGGCTGGGTCGGCTCTGAGCTCTGGGCAACGCTCTGTGCCCGGCTCTGGCGGTCGGAGGCCTCAGGCCCCATCAGGGGCTCCAGGCCTCGGGTGGCTCTGAGAAGACAATCCCCATGTCGGCAGGACACGACGCTGCTCTCACCAGCTCTGTCAGTGGCCAGTTCTACTGATGTACCTAGGTACATATATATTAGTTACATTTTCGACCATCTTTTAGGGCCTCTTGCCACATTTACTTTGTCACGATATTTTAAAATGCCTAAGACTGGGGAAAGAGCTATGAGTCCCCGCTGAAGTTCTTTCATCACAATGAGTTTAAGTTCTTTAAAAATAGATGAAAGTCCACCGATAAGACTTCGCAGAGGCTAAGGGAGCGGAGCATCCTGGTGGGGACGCCACTCTCAAGGGCCCCAAGACTGCACCTGTGGGTCAGTGTGTGGTTTCCATGTCACCGCTGGCAGCTTTATCTCAATCCAGTTGACTAAACGCTCAGACACTGCATGATAAGAGCATGAGGCTGCTTTGCTCAGGCATTGCCGCAAATTCCCAAGCTGGCCCTTTCTCCGCAGTGGCCAGGTTTATGAATCTAAGACCCACAATTTAGAAATCATTTAGCACTGACACGTTTTTCTTTCTCATTAGAGACAAGTAATAGTAATCCAATCCTTAGCGAGGTGACATTTAAACATTTCTAAATTTTAAATATAGAATTTAAAATTTTTTTAGTTTACTCTGGGAACCCTAAAACACAGCATAGGGAGGTCTCTGGGACCCCGGCCCCTGGAGGAGGCCCCTTCCCGCCCCTGGGGCCACAGCTGGCCAAGTGGCCTTGCCCCTCCATTCCTCGCCCTGAGCTCAGCTCAGGGTGCTGGTCCTGCCCTGCAGACTGCAGTTGCCCGGTGGGTGAGCCCAGGCTGGCATCTTGCCGCACGCGGCTGCCCTGCTTGCCTTCACGGAGCTGCCAGCACCTCGGGGGTCAGCCTGGCAGGTGAGAGAGCCACCGCCTGGAATTTTGGGTGGACAGGATGCCCTGAATGGACTCCACAGATAGGTTTTACAGATCCCACCCTCACTGCACACCAAAGAGCTCCAAGAACGGAGACTGCAAATCCCGTAACATTGTCTCCGCCGAGAGGCTGGTCTGGGGTCTGAGGGTGGTGCTGACAGCTTGGCGTGGGCAGACATGGGGCCTAGGGAGGGCCTTGTTCCACCCCACCCCTGCTTTCAGCATGCTGTTGGGGTTCCAGTTCAGCAGAATGGGTGGGGCACATTCACTGACTTATCTCTGCCTCTTTCTCCCTAAGCTATTCATTCCTTCACCACCCCACCTTTTTGGCAAATAAATCTTTCTGTGTGCATCTGTGGTTAAGCCTCAGGCTAAGTCCCTTTGAGCCCTGGGAGACCCAGAGCCAGACCACTCTATTTCACAGTGGGGCTGGCCTGGGCCCCACCCCCACTCTTGGGGGACCTGCCCAGGGGGCCCTGCTGTTTGGAGGGGACCTCAAGCCTCTCCTGTCATGTGGCCCATGGATACTGGGCCGTGGATCCCCACTGGCTCTGCCAGTGGGCTGTGGGATCCTCTGCAAGTCCAAGGGGCTGCACCCCAAAAGAAAAATCTTCATTTCTTAGTTTGTGTCTGTTCACACAACAGCAAGACTCTGGGAATTTAGCTCATGCAAAGATTGTGCAAATGCCACTAGAAAAGACCCCACCCCAGGTCAGCACTGAGGACCCCAGGTCACTGCTGAGGACCCCGGGTTGGCACTGAGGACCCCAAGTAGGCAGTGAAGACCCCAAGTCGGCATCGAGGACCCCAAGCTCTCACTGCCAGAGGGACGGGGCCCACAGAGGCAGCTTGCCATGCTCAGGACGTTCAGGGTCCCCTCCTGTGGACGCTCGGGGTCCCCTCCTATCCCATGTTTTGTCCTCTCTCACTTGCCCTAAACTGAAACCAGGCCCGAGGCACCTGTTTGTGCTCATGGATAAGATTTCGTCTGATTTAAAGTCAGGTTCCACTTCAGCCGCTAGATAGAGCAGCGGAGGGCGAAGCAGTGGGACGAATCTGCAGCCGCATGAATAAAATCGCGAAATACTTGGCTTTTCTCAGGAAGCCAGCGGGTGTCAATGAGCAGTGCAGAGGTCCGTGGCCACAGGATGCTTCTTTGTGTGTTTGTCTTTTTAAGATTTATTTTATTTATTTATGCACGCCAGAGCTGGGGTGCAGGTCAGAGGTACAGGAGTGAGAGGATGCACCAGAGACAGAGTGGGAAGCAGAACAAGGGGACACCTGAAACCCACAGCTGAGGGGCAGCAGGGAGCCGGGAGGGGCCTGGTGTGCCCTGGGACCCTCCCTGCGGGGAGGTGGACTCAGGCTGCAGTGATTGCATTGAGACTCAACCCCTAGGCCACCAGGGAGGCCCCATATTGGGCTTTAAAACGAGGCAGCTATTGTTAGGATCCAGCCCCTATAAACTCCTGGCTCCGAGCTTTTCCCTGGACCCGTGCAGGTCTTTTGCTTACCGTGACCCTGGAGTTTATAATTCAGCCTGGATCTGGCCTTTCTGTCCTGGCTGCGTCTGGGTCCGATGGCATCCGGTTTCCTTGGGCTGTGCCCGCAGCTGGGCGATCCTTCCTGGCCTTGCTGAGCGCCTCTGACCATTCCTGGGGCTCCCGCCTGCCCCGTCACACCATGAAACTTGGGGATTTCATGTTGCTTTGAATTTTGCTGAAACTTCAGGGGCCAGATCATGTTAGACCCTGATTAGATAAATGAGTAACCCAGGCCAGACAACCTCACTGTCAAAACAATACAAAAAGACAAACTATGGACCTTCAGGGCACCCCCACCCCAATGCCAGGCCACCCCCCCACCCTGACCTTTGGGGGAGCTGGCTCTCCGCCAGAATCAAGGCTGGTCAACTTGGCAATCCCCATGTTTAGATGGGGAGTGCTGTTTGCATTAATTAACAATGATAAAAACAAAGTATTTGAAGGCGACCTTCGTACGACTTCTGCCTAAACTTCTTGGATCCCGTTTTATTTCATTCTTCCACTTGGGTTGTTCACTGAGGGTTTGACCCCTTTTGGAGAGACGTAAATGAAATGACATTTCAATGCCATTCCATATTTAAAATCCTGTGTTCGTTGTGGATCATAAATGATGATCTTCATTCTTTAGCTAATTTATTCATTTAACAATTTCCCTCCAGAAGTTTCAGCAGAAGGCTCTGAAGCAAGCTAAGCAGAAGAAATCCGAGTCGGCTGAATTTCTGATGGGCGAGTCTTGCTTGATGAGTTATTGCTCATAATTTGTGTAAGGATTAATTAACTAATTACAGACAAATGGCTGTGGGCGAATTTTTGCTCTTCCTTGTCAGGGTGCAATTTGTAATTATTTTAATCATTTATTCTTTTTTTTAAGAGGTAATTTTAACCTAATTCTGTTTTGGTGACATTTGAGAGGAGACGCTGAGTCCTTCCGTGGGGAGTCCCTGGGGGGGGGCCTCTGCTTGCTGCTGGGGTGCCTCGTGCCCGGGGGTTACCCTCTGACCGCCTGGTTTTGCTCTGGCTGAAGAAGACAGAAGACCAACAGAAGCCCCCCTGCCTCTCCCCCAAACCCGCCTTCAGTGCGGGCAGCAGCCCGGGCATCTGGGGACATCCGCGGCCATGGATGCAAGACCCACGGCATGCAGAACCCGGATGCAGAGATGCGCCCGCACACGGGGATCCCTGGGGCTGGGCTGTCTGCCTATGCCCTGACCCCCCTGAACACTGCCCCCCAGCAGGCTGCAGCCCCCAGTGTCTGCACTGCTGAGAGCATTTGTGCACTCAGGCTTCGGGCTTGCTCTGCAGAGACTGTGTCCGTGGGGTCTGCGCATTGGCATTCTGGGGGAGCCTTGGCGTCTCACTCACCTTGTGTCAGCTGGGCCTGGCAGCGTCCCCCCACTGCTCTGTGGCGAGGTGGCTACTCCCACCTGCTGCGGGCTGCCCAGGGCAGGGTGATCCCGGGCACACAGGGGCCCAGCCCACACTGCCGGTGTGTGGGTCCTCTGTAAGCAGACAAAAGGGGGTTCCCCTGCGCAAGCTTCTTCAGGGGGCTGCACAGAGCAATGGGGAGTGACCAACCCGTGTCCCCTGGACGCTCCCTGGGGTCGTTGCTGGCCTGGTGCGGGAACACGAGAGAGAAACCTTGTAGTTGAAAAGCGGAGCAAGAGAAGGAGCTTTAGGCAGACGTGGGAAGGGTCAGCCAGCCGGGCGTGCATGGACATGCAGGGTCAGCACTGTGGTCAGTGTGAGAATGACCTGAGACACTCTGCGGGACCACTGTCCCCTCCTGCTCTGGGATAGCCCCCCACAGCTTTCAAATGCGATAGGAAGTGTGATGTTATGGGGTAAACAGGGCAGAATATTTGAAGCTTGAGGGTTTGGAATTTGCTAGATGGTGAGGAGCGATTTTTTAAATAATTTTGGTTTAAATTGTTAACCGTTGTTCAAAACATAACGTTATTCATGGCAATCAAACTTTTATTCGTAATGGGGCTCTTTAGGTAAAGCAGAGAAACTGCTCCCCCACTTTATTCTTGTAATTAGCACAAATTCTCACCCTACAAGTAAATGTCAAGTTTTTCCCACTACTTAGGTTTTTCAAATTAAATGTGGTAAAAGGTAAGGGCAGAATTTCCATGTTGATGTATCCAACAATTTCAAAGAGCTTTGAAGGGTGGGCGTCTAGGAGTGGAGTTTTCTACAGACAGATTTAGGAGCCAAAAAACATCGGCCCAGAAAGGGCCCAAGTGGGGGGGAGCTTGTGCTGGAGAGCCGTGGCCACAGTGCTGGAGGTGGGCGAGTGGGACAGGCTTCCTGTCAGAGGGAGTGAGGGGGGTTGCTGAAGGGACTGTGGTGCTGGTGACCTGGAGGGTCTGTGGGGGTGACTGGTGACCTGGGGTGCCTTTAGGGGAGGTTAGTGACCTAGGGAGCCTGTAGGGATGGGCAGGTGACCTGGGTGTCTGTGTGTGGGGGGCTGGTGACCTGGGGTGCCTGTGGGGGTGGCCAGTGACCTGGGGTGCCTGTGGGGGCAGCCAGTGACCAGGGGGGATTTGGGGTGGGAGTGGATGACTTGGGGGAAGGGAGTGCAGGTGGGGGAGCGTCCTCACTTGGTCCCATCACCTGGAAGATCGTCAGACAGGTGCTGGGCCAAGGTGTGAGTGGGAGAGGCCGGTGAGAATGAGGCACCTTCGTGGCCACAGGGCAGAGGTGGCTCAGGTTTAAGAGGTTTTCTGAAACAGGTGACTCAGCCGTGTGCCTGTCAATCCCATGGTACTCATCACGGGCCTGAATCTTGTTATTGGCTTGATGGTTGAAAGCCAATGGAGAGCTCCTTCCTGCCAGAATTCAGCAATAGCTGTGTAGGTAGGGCCAGAGGGGGGACCTGGCCAGCCCCTTCACGTCGGCCCCTGTCTTACTTGGCTCCTAGGCTGCGCTGTGTGGAGGTGAGCCCCAAGGTAGTCTTGCATTATAGGAAGTGTGTGCTGAGTGGGACCCCAGCCCCCCACCTTCCAGGCCACCCAGGCAGTGGCCTGTGCTCTGTGAGGGTGGACCCCAGCTCTTATCTGGCTGCATACACTGGTCAGCACACCCCAAAATATATCTGCCTATCTGCCTTTGCCCACCTGGAAATGCCTTCTGCATGTTTGACATGGCTCTTCCCTAACCAGGTGTCTGAGCTTCAGGAAGTGCCTCCCCTGGGAAGTCTCTGGAAGTGCTCCTGCCCTGCTCACACAGACCCCCTCTCCTGGGCCCTCATACCTCAAGAGCAGCAGCCTCTGTACTGCTTGGGTGTTGACATTTAGACAGTGTGTTTGCTGTCTAGAGGCATTTTGTTTGCAAGCACGGGAGGTGGGGGGTGCCTTGGCAAAAGGTGGGCGGAGAGAAACGGAGCGGGGCACTTGGTACTTGTTTCAACAAGCAAAGAGCCATGAGCCAGTGGTGGGGTGGAGGGGGAGGGTCTGGCTGAGGATCCCAAGAATACCTCTTTCCCTGAGGTTTGGGCAGACGGTTGCTGCCCCTGGGGCCTGGGGTGTAGCAGGGGAGGCAGGTGAGAGCGAGTGTGGTGTGTGCAAACTGGGACATGCCCCAGAGGTAGTTGGGGACCTCCTGTGTACCCCAACAGTTGCGTGTGGCAGTCTGGGGGGAGCTGTGTAGGGTCAAGGATCACCCTATGCTCCAGAGCACCGCAGAACTCGAAACAGTCCACTTGGCAGGAGTGTCATTTCAACCTTGGGCCCCTAGGGGCCCCCGCCATGTGGGTTGGTCTCTGTGTCTGCCTCACTGCCCATCCGGGGGAGATCCTCACTCAGCTGACAGCAGGAAGGGAAGTGGCAGAGACCCCAGAGGTAGAGGCCCTTCTCCAGTCTTCTGTTTAAAGTGACAGCTTTGTTTCCCTCGTCAAGTTCTTGGCCAACCTAGTATTGTTTACTAAGATGGTGCCAGCAGGCATTTCTGCAGAGTGGAGTGTGTGGGCAGAGGAGACCCTAGTGGCGGAGAGTCAATCACGGGGGAAGGGCTGGGACACGTGATGCTGTCCGGGGCACTTGATGGCTTCTGCCAAGGCTTGCCCCACCTGGTGGGCAGCTAAGGAGCTGAAACGAATCTCTTTATCAAGGTGTGGGCTTATACACAGTGGAATACTACGCAGCCATCAAAAGGATAAAGTCACACCATCTGCAGCAATATGGATGGAACTGGAAGGGAGGAAGCTCAGTGAGACAGTGAGAAGGAGAAAGAAATATTGGAGGGTCTCACTTATAGGGAAATATCGGGGAACTGAGCAAAGGGCGTGAATAAAAACCGTACAAAAACAATGATGTAAGAAAATAAACAGATGAACCAACAAAAATCCCTCAAGGTAAAGTGGACTTCCAACTCCCATACTCACTGCATCCATTACACAGAGACAGAAAAACGGCAGCCTCGAAAGACATCCAAGTTGGGCATTAAGTCAAAATCCTGTTCCCTCTTGACGGGTATCAGTGTTGTGTCATTCCTGAGCCTCCCCTTCCCGTGGCAAGCATGGCGAGCTTGCTTTCTTTCTTCTGCAGGGTTCGAGGCAACTGGAATTATTGTCAGAAGAGGCTTGTTTTACTGAATGCAAATTACCAGACACACACACACACTCACACATTTACTCCTGCAGGAAGTAAGGGACAGATCTGGAAAATTGCTAACAGACATTTTTCTCTGTTCCAGAACCCTTGCCCATGCTACAGCTTGGTGATTAAGAGAAGGGCAAAAGTAAGCATGAATCAGAATGTGGGGTTTGTGCTGTGGGCTGTGTGCATGCGTCATGCCTCCACCAATCATTTGCACGTCCCTTCTGTCCCTGAAGTTGACATGAGCAGAGTCCTCCGTCTCTCCCTCCTGCACTCTCTCTGATTCAATGGCAATGCGGGCGTTCACTGGCATTGCTCAGAATCCAGGTGTTCTGAGGCCACTGCGGAGTCCTGGAGCCATCACAGGGTACCTGGGTACTGACAATGTGACTCATGCAGCTGGGTAAAAAGTACAGAGCACAATCCCACTGCTTCCTATTCCTGAGTCGATCCTAGAAATAATTTCTTAAGTCTTTTTATTATTAGTCTAAAGTCCACATTTGATAATTTTCTCATTAATTCTTAGCAACAGAAAGATAGCACCAAGTTGCTTCTTGAATTACCTTCTCTGACCTTTTGCAAGATGATAATTACAAAAAAGGGAGGCCTGGAAGACTTGTAAAAAAAATGAAGCTTCTAAAGTCGCTAAAATGGCCCTTCTGTGCTGGTGTCGATTTCAAAATTAACATTTTGCTTCATGTGCTTGTAATAATCACTGACCCCTGCTTCCCGGGCTTTCCACAGGAAATGAAAGCAGAAGAAATTACTTTGACCTGCTGATGGAGGAGGACACCCACCCAGGGCTGTGCGGGATGGAGGTCAGCGGAGAGGGTGAGCTGGAATTAAGTCTGTAATTTCTGCGTTGGAATATTCTCTCCATTCATGAAAATGAGGTGACAGGGATGGCGGGAGTGCCTGTGTCTGCAGTGGGCCACATGGGGCAGCAGACAGTCTTGGCTAGGTGGGCCCTGGAGGTGAGTCCCATCAGGTGGGCAGGGCAGCAGTTGAGTTTCCACCAGGTGGGCTGCGCAGGTGAGTCCCCGCCAGGTGGGCAGGGCAGCAGAGTTGAGTTTCCACCATAGGGGCTGTGGAGGTGAGTCCGACCAGGTGGGGCCACAGAATTCCCTCCAGGTGGGCCATGCAGGTGAGTTCTACCAGGTGGGCCATGGAGACGAGTCTCAGCCAGGTGGGCCATACAGATGAGTCTCCACTGATGGCAGGGAAGGTGTGGCAGAGCCCAGGAGCCCTTCCGGTCCCTCCTCTGCCCTGGGCGGGGATGCTGGCTGGTGCGCCCCAAGGGCATTGATCTCCCAGGTGTGGGGGGTGGCTGCTTCCCTTCCAGCATCTTGAATTTTGGGGTAAAATCCTCTCAGGTGGCTCTGGGTGTCCGTGTGTCTCGGGGAGTTCTTGCTGGGAGAGTGACAGTAGCAGATGTCCCCACAGCCCTGCCCAGGACACGGCCGGCAGCCGTCCTGTCTCACGTGGCACAGGGAGTTTTCAGCAAACTGTCTCCAAGTGACACAGAACCCGGGGCGGAGGACACACCCTTGGCAGGAGCCACACTGGGGTGCGGAAGCCGAGTGCCCACTTGGCCTGGCCGCGGGCCAGCTGTTTGGCCTGTCTCAGTTTCTGGGGCTCATAGTAGGGGCTGTGGGTGGGGCTCCATGATGTCACGGCTTCATGATGATATCACTCGTGGGGTGTCAGCTCTAGTGGTGTCCTGAACACAGGTGAGGTGCACAGTGTTCTGATGGGGCCTCAATGACACCCCAAAGTTCTGCTTGCCCCAGCTAGCTTCACCCCAGCTTTATCCTCTTCTTCCTTTGTTTATAATTTATACTCTCTTTGCTTCCAGAATGATTTGATTCAGCTGACGGTTAAAAACATAAACAGTATAATCAAGCAAAGTTCAGGGAGAGCTCAGAGGGCATGTAAGAATGCCCTGAAGGAAGGGTGAGCTGGAGGCAGGGACAGGGTATGGCTGTAAGTGAGGGTTCCTCCTCCAAGCTCCCTGGCAGCCAAGGTGAAAATCACCACACGGGGCAGGGGACGCCCAGTTTCATGGACTTTATGACCCTTCTTCAGGCCAGCAGCCCCCACTACTTCATTTCCTTTGCATGAACACTGGAAGGATCGTGCCGGGTCCATTTAGCCATAGCACAGGCTGTGAGACAGTGGGTAATTGTGCTTTTAAATATGGAGTGATATTTGATTTTGCAGAAACTACAGTTTAGTCAATTACTTCCCAGGCTGCTGGGAAATCTCAAAGTCCAGAGCAAGATTTAGATTAAAAACAACCCCCAATGCCCAAACCTTGTCTATCCCACAGCGACAAACACTTTTCCCCGAGTGCTGCAGGGTCCCTGAGATGCTGAAGCTATTAGAATGGACAAAAAGAGAGGGGTGGACTCTGTATTTGTTAAAGAGAGGTTTGTTGTCAGAAGTTGGCTCACACTGGAAGGCTTTGTGGAGTCTATGTCCTCAGACTGACAGGCTGGGGTTTGGGGGTTTTGCTAGATTTCAGGTGGAGGTGGGGGCTCAGCAGGGCAGCAGGGCAGACCCCAGGCCAAGGACCCAGGTTGAATGCCCTATGTAGAAGTCTTGAGGCCAAAATCTTCTTTATTGAGAAAACTTTATCTGTGTGCTTAGTCCTCAGGCCCACCACTCAGTGGGGCGGTGGTCTGTCAGATCTTGAGACCCAGACCCACATGTAGACCCCAGGCCAAGGACCCAGGCTGGATCTCCTATGCTGAAGTCTTGAGACCAAAATCTTTATTGAGAAAACTTCATTTTTGTGCTTGGTCTTTACCTGATTGGACGAGGCCCACCACTCAGTGCAGGGAGGTCTGCTTGTGGCAGTCTGCTGATTTAAATGCACCCACCTTCGCTGACACCTTCAGGCCGATGCTGCCAGACTTGCTGGGCACCGGACCCTGGCCCAACTGATCCTGGAATGACCCATCTGGAATGGCTGTTTAAGCCAGCCAGGGCTGTCTGCTTCACGTAATTTCTGAGTCAGCAAATCCACCACATACCTTCTCGTGTGTCAGGTGTGTGTTCACACCTATCGTGCTTCCTCCATACCACCCATCTCTGCAGCCTGAGCCCCTCACGCCCAAGTCAGCCACTTGGGCACAGGGACAGCTGACACCTAGACTTGACAGTCCTATGGGCTCACACCTGTGCCCCAGCCTGGCCATAGGACGGTGTCCTGGAGACTCGAGGAGCAGCAGGTTAGAGGTGGGGGGAGTGGGTCTCTGCTGCAGCCCTGCCCAACAACCATCTCAATCTGTAACCATGGCTGAAGCCCAAGGCTGTGACAGGAGTGGGTGCAGGTAAAGATGGGGAGACCCAAGGAAAATGCAAACAACGTACCGGTGGGTTGCACACAGATGAGAAATACAACGGTCTGCAGACGTGACCCAGGCGTTCATCCATGGGGTTTCAGTGTTTCCATTCTGCAGGGATTCTGCAGTCAGGTGAGTTGGGGTCCCCCAAGCTTGCCCATCTTCCAAAGTCTGTTGGGGGCCAGAGAAGGATGCAGAGAGGTCCCCAGCGGCCAGCCGCAGCGAGAAGTTCAGAGGCTTTGCAGGTGCCCGAGGAGCTGAAGCCGTCAGGGGGTTGCTGCTGCCCAGGAAGGGCAGGTGACTGGTGTACTGTGTGGCTAGTCTGAGGCCGCCGCCAGCTGTGCCTGTGCATCGGGGGGCATGGCCAGCGTGGGGCTTTGGGGCCTGAGTGGCCTAGCTCCATCTTGGGGCGCCCGCGGCAAAGTCCATTTTGGGGCCTCAGCAGCTGCTTTCTCTGGCCCGCCGCTGGCCCGTCATGGTTCTCCCGCCTCCCGGCTGCCACTGTGTGGGCGCAGGGTTTAGTGACAGCTGGCCAGCCGGCAGCAGCCTGGTCCGTGTTGGGGCCCCTGCTGTCCCGTCAGCCCCTCCAGAAGAGGTGCTTCCCCTGGCTGAGCGTGCTGCAAGGCCTGGAGGCAGAAGATCGCGTCTTAGGCGGGCATTCTTTGGGGGGTGACTGGCCCGTGCAGCCACCTGCATCAGAGGACAGGTGCCTTCTGTGGGGACAGTTCAGGTGTGTGTGTGTGTGTGTGTGTGTGTGCGTGGAGGGAGGCGCAGGTGCTATTTATACAAAGCTTGTGTCTGTGTAAATAAGCAGGGAGCCCCAGTTGGTCCCCCAACCTGGACGTGGGCTGGGCCCCCTCCCTGGAGAACTTGGCAGGGCCTGACCTCACTGTACACGGCCCCACATGCAAGTTTCGGCCACTGCAGCCCTGGGGGGCGGTGGGGCACCATGCTGGGAGCTGCACTGCACTCAGGCCGGAGCAGGAGAGGTGCCCCTAGGGGCAGGCACTGAGGTTTTTAACTGTCAGACTCCTCTGGGCTTCCCAGGAAGTGACTTACTCCATGACAGAGTTCGTGAAACCAAAATGTCCCCCACAAGAGCCAGAGCTGGACGTGGGGAGGTGTGGGCGGGCGCAGAGGGCCATGGCATTTTGTTGCCCACAGGGGACGGTGCCCAGCAAATGGCGAAGGCGGAGAGTCAAGAGCCCAGGCGGGACAGGAAGAGCCTCAAAATCCTCTCCAGGGGTGGTGAGGTCCCCTTCAGTGGGCAGAAGACCAAGGGCTATCCCAGGGCACACCTGGCGCAGGTGAGTGTGGGCCTGGGTTGCCGGAGGATGGGTGAGAAGTGGGGGGTCAGCCTGCCTGGCTCGCACTCCCCTCCCTGCTCCTGGTGTCCTGCAGCTCACCACCTTGGCCCTGGTTTTTTGTTTTTCATTTGTTTCTAAATATGTGTTTTTTGTATCATTCTTTATTTTTGTCCAATGTATGATTTTTCATCTTGGTGTGACCCCTATGGACTCCCCACCACCAGTTCACCCATGTTCCTTCACCACAGTCCTGGGTTTGGATTACCACACCCCTGTTTGTATCCTGCTGCCCCTTCCCCCCAATGTCTCTGGTTTATAGTTGTTTATTGATTTTAGTTTTTACTGTATTTCAATTAAATTTCTCCTCCCACATCCCTTATACTCCTGCTATAAGTGAAACTACCCAATATTTTTCTTCCAGCTCCATCCATGTTGCTGTGAATGGCACGAGTTTATCCTTTTGATGGCTGAGTAATATTCCATTGCATATATGGACCACATCTTCTTGATCCATTCATCTGATTTTGGGCATTTGGACCCTGGTTTTATTTTTCTTTACTGCCCCTTTGAGCACAATAGGAAGTTGGTGGGGAACCCTGAAACTGGCAAGAATGCACTTGGATGAATGAGTTGGGAGGCATCTTCTGCCCCCCAGCAGTGTCTGCTCTCGCCCAGCCCTGGTTTCTGTGTCACTCCTGCCAGCCAGGAAGTGCTTTCTGCAGTCTGATGTCTTATCTCATGTGAAAATAAAAGAACCCACTTGTGTGCACCATGGGGTGTGTGTGTGCATGCACACGTGGGGTGTGTGTCTGTGTGAACATGCATGCCTTGTACACACAGCATGCATGAGTGTGAGTGTGCAGGCCTGGGGGTGAGCATGCAGGTCTGGGGGTGAGGTACAGGCTTGGGGGTGAGCGTACAGGCCTGGGGGTGAGCGTGTAGGCCTGGAATGAGTGTGCAGGCCTGAGGTGAGTGTATATGTGTGTACATGCACCAGACACAAGTGTTGTGTTACAGTACACGTGTGTGTGCTGTGCAGCATGCGGGAGCTGTATTGTGAGAGTGAAGCTAGTGAGGCTGCAGAGCACAGTGTTGCCCTGAGACTGGGCTCGGGAGGACTCTGGAGTCTGGGCCTTGCTGGACCTGTGTTGGGCTCAGGGGTGTGTGGTGGTGTCTCTGCTCTGGGCTGCTTTCTTCTCTGGTATTATGTGGATTTGTGGGTTTGCACTGCTGCATTAGCTTGCTCTGTCCTCTTGAGCCCATCAGCCTTTCTTTTTCTTTTTTTTTTTTAAGATTTATTTATGCATACAGATGGGCCCTCCCTGGTGGCACAGCGGGGTAAAGCACAGCACTAAGAAGCTTAAGCCACTTCCTCATGAGTTCGATACCTGCCTGCCCGGAGGAGATCCACAGGGCGCGGCAGACCTCTCCTGACCCGCCCGCTGCTCCCCTCAGCTGTGTACTCCGTTGATCTGCCTGTTCTGCTCCCCACTCTGTCCCTGGTGAATCTTCTCACCCTCCGCATCTCTGGCCTGTACCCCAGTTCTGTATGAATAAATAAATCTTAAAAAAAAAAAGATTTATTTATGCATACAGAACTGAGGTCAGAGGCCAGAGGTGCAGGGGTGGTGAGAGGAGTTATCAGAGACAGAGTGGGGAACAGAACAGGCAGATTTATTGAAACCTACTACTGAGGGGGCAGCAGGGACACAGGAGAGGCCTGCTGCGCCCCTGTGGGTCACCCCCTGGCCGGGGACTGAACTTATGCTGAAGCAGCTGCACTAGGTTCATAGTGCTAACCTTTAACCCATTGCACCACCAGGGAGGGCCCCCATCAGCCTTTCTTGACATCTGTACCATTCTGGGGTGAATTGTGTCCTCCAGAACACATCCAAGTCCTGGGGCCTCCTTAGAAGTGGGTCTCTGCTGATGAGGCTGTCTGGAGTGTCGGCGGCCCCTAAACCTTAGCTGAGACATGATGGACACAGGCCCATGGGAGAGAGCAGTGAGTGCCCGATTAAGGGCCAGGCAGGGAGGGCAGCACCCCAGCCCGGCTGCATGAGAGGGAGCCCAGTCCCCTGGATCAGCTGGGGGAGTGGTAGGGACTCCCCACCTGCATCAGAGACCCCGAGTGGTCAGGACTTGCAGCCCCGGCCAGGGCCCAGCAGTTGGAGTGCTGGAGCCTGCTGTGGCCTCTTCCTTGGGTTTCCAGCCAGACACAAGCAGGCTCCTTGCAGGGAACCTTCCAGCAGCTACTTTCCACTCTGCCCACAGTGCCTCGAGGTCCATGTTTGTGCCCTGCACCTGCCCCAGCTGGGAGTCTCCAGGAGGGGCGGCTCTTGCAGGTCAGCTGAGCACAGAGGCCCCTGTGCCGAGGCAGCTGCGGGGCCTGTGATCAGAACAGCTCGAAGCTTTATGGCTCGTAAGTCTTGGAAATGCCTCAGCCAAGTATGACGGCTTAGGGGTGATTATCCTGGGTCGATAGAGAAACTGAGGCACAGTGAAAGCCACGCCCTGTCATCCAGGGACTCGGGGAGGGGTGATGTATGAGGCAGAGATGACGGGCAAAGACGTGTGAGCTCAAAGCAAAGCAGCGCTTGCTGGAGCTGCAGAGAGCTGCACTGCTCCATAAAACAGCCGCCTGTCCACCCAGGCTTATTTTGAGACCGTGATCTGATCTACCAGTGATGGGAACTCTGCACAGCCTCCCACTGAGAGCACTTGAGATCCCATCTCTTCTTTCATCAACCCGAAGAAACTGCGGGTACCTGCCCCATGGGAGCCAGTCAGAGGGATCGCTAATGCCAAGGAGGTGAAATAATTTATTCTCACTTACCTACCGATCAAGCTTTATCAATTAAATATCAATGAATTCCTCTCATCTATTGCTTTGAAAAGCATTCTTTGACAAAATAATACACTCGTGACAATTTTCACAGCAGTGGAGGTGAAGCGAACAGACCTGAAAATACTATTTTTTCCCCCAAATCAGCTTCTCAGTTCCAATTAGAAATGCACGCAGAAGAGGAGAAATCACTCTTTCAAAATGAATCTGAAAAGACCTCTCTGGTGTATTAAAAGAATAAACACTTATTTTTTACATGGTTATTTTTCCACAGTGATAACTGTGGTTATAGAGAAAGTGCTCTTCTTTCCCATAATGGTGAAAAGTCAAAATCATAACTCAAATATTGTCTAGTCTCCTTTAAGGAACTCGACTCACCCACCCTCAACTCTGGCTCATTGGGGTATCCACCCACCCACCCATCCATCCATCACCCACCAGCCCATCTTCCTTCCCTCCTTCCTCCCGCCCCCCACCCCCATTGCAGTTGCAGCGAGAGCCAGGTATTCTCATGGTGCAGGCTCCCTGTCCCCAAGTCTCCTGACACCCCTTTAGGGTCATTAACACTCAAGTCTCACATTTGAGCAAATTGACTCAGTCATATTTAAACGGCATGCCATTCAAATTATTTTTGAAAAGGCAATTTTCTACTGTAGATTTAGCACACAACAGGTCTGTCTCAGCCAGCATAAGTTCTGACTTCCACATCCATATAGTCACATAAACAAAGCTGAAGCTCTTCTCCATCAATTTTTTTGGCCTTTGGATGTAACATAATATTTTCAAAAATGAACCAAATAGAGTCATGAGCCCCTAGGCAGCCCAAAGAGTGTCTCCACACTCTTCTTTGTTGGAAAGACAGAAAAAGAAGCGCGAACGGTGGCAGCCTAGGCTTAAAGCCATCCTGTTCCCTAGGAATTAGGTCTGCAATATTAACACAGGTCACCCTCCCGGCTCCCTCCAGCGAGTGGGTATCAATGAGGTTACCTTTAGGTAAAAAACGGAAACCATTGCGATGATGTCTTCAAGATGCCATGGGCTCTCTGCCCAGTCGAAAAGGACAAGTGGCCAAGTGAGAAGTCCTGCTGGGACCCACCCACCACTGGTGAGCTCAGCAGATGGGCGGCTGCTGACTAGCCCAGGCTCCTGCCCCCAAGACCACGACAATCAACAATCGCCTTTCTGGCTTCCTCAGGTTGTGAAAGACAAACCTGATACAGCACCTGCAAGCAGCTTCTGAATAATTTAGCACTAATAAAGCCAGTGGTTATCAGCTTAGTTTGCATCTTGACATCTGCATGCTGGACCCGCCCAGTGCCCTGGGCAGTGCCTCGAGCCCTCTGGGGGATGACAGGGAACAATGTCAGGGGGCAGGCAGGTGGGCCCTGGGGACGGGCAGCTGCAGCCTGGGCTCCAGCCGGCCAGGTCGTGGAGAGCTGACGCTGGCGCTTCTGTTCTTAGTTCTCAGCCTGTGTGAAATCAGAGTGGTAATTGCATCCACCCCCGGGTGGTAGGAGGTCACGTTAAAGCCGAAAATAATCAATGAGATGAGCGGCTGGGCCATCTCAAGTGAGTGATAAAACACCCCACGCCCAGGAGCAAGGCTGAGAAGCCAGGAGAACAGAGAACATGACGTCGCGGGGTGGGACCCTCGTGATGAAACAATGTCCCCCTTTCTGTATTTCAGCTGTGGGCCAGAGGTGGGCTCTGCTAAGTCCTGCTTCTGCCACAGTTCACTTTGCAGACTAAAGCCCCTGCCAAACCTAAGGGTGATTGTCCCTTAGCAGGACTAGCCTGGGACATGAGACCATGCTACAGTGGGCAGCCAGGCTGGGCTCCTTCCCTCCTTCTCTCCCTCCTTCCCTCTCTTCTTCCTTCCCTCCTCCCTTCCTCCCTCCTACCCCTTCCCTCTTTTCCTCCTTCCACCCATGGGTTACATGTAAGTTTCTGTCCACCTCTTTCTATAGGCACACCTGTATATTTACGTATAATTATGTCTGTCCATATGGATGCACACTTTTTATGGGGTATGGCCTCACCCTTGTATATCAGAGCCTGGTACCCATCACAATATTGATGTGCAATCTAGCTTGACACAGGTCTTGGGGACACATGCCTCGGCCATTGCTGTGGCCCTGGCTCAGCTCCCAGCATTGCCTTAAAGAACTCTTGGCCAGAAACCCCCAATAACCTCTTTTGGGGCTCCCTGCCTGTATCGTGAATTTTGTGGGCAGTGTGGGTGTTTGGGGGTCACATTGGGACTTAGCATCAGGGTTCTGAGCACACCCAGTCAACAGCTGTGCCCTCCGAGGGCTGGGCAAAGTGCCCAGACACCCATCTTCAATGATAGGGGTTGGTTCCTCCATGATGCTGTCCCACTCCAGAGTAGTAGAGAGCCATAGTAGAGAGCCAGACCCACGTGTGGGTCCAGGCAGCCACCTGTCAGCCACTGCATCCTCGGTGAGACCCGGGGTGGGGGGAGCCCCCTTGTCTGTCCCTCTGGCTCGGTCTGCATACTGCCTGAGCTGGAAGCTTGGGTACCCAGGGGGTTTTGTGTGACCTTCATGACAACTCCGTAAAGACAGGGGTCGCTTATGTGTCCTCTGTACATAGCAAGGACTTAGGAATATATTAACGTGGACAGCAAATAAGAAATAGTCAGCAGGCAACTGAAATGTAAAAATCACCGTGAGGAACGAGGGTGTTGGCGACACACACACGTGCACGCAGGACATGTGTCCACACACATGATCAGACATGTGGACGCACGCGCACACACAGATAGGCGTGAGCACACACGTACATGTGTGACCATGCATGTCTACAAAGTCCCGTTATGGAAAGCAGTGTGTTTACCTGGGGTAGCTGCCCCAGAGTCCTTTGATGATTTAACCTGTCCCGCAAAGTCACCTGTAAATTGGCTCCATCTATGGTTTCCAAGAATCTGTTCCCATGCACCTGTCCTGTGCCTTCCATTCTGCCTCTCCTGCACCCCACTATCCCACTATTTCACTGAGAATCTCCCAGACATTCTCAGTGTCCTGTCCCCCACCTGCTGGCCACGCTGGACAGCTCTCTGCTGGCCCCAGCGACTTCCACGCTCCTTGTGGAGAGAATTACTGTGAAAAATGCATCACACGCAATGGAATTCTGCAGCTGGATGACCTCAGTGTGGAGGTGGCAGACACGGGCGAGGAAACGGCCATTTTCAGGGGTCCTCACAGGTTCTAACCCTAGCGGGGAATGATGAATTTATAAACGTTAAGGACAGCTCCCCACACACCCTTTTCTCATTTATATCGAGTAGCTTCATTTCAGAAAACACATGCTCACATGCTCTTCCCACCGTGGAAAGACCACCTTGCATGTGATTTTCTGATCTCTAAAATGGCGCTTTTTTTTTTTTTTTTGTGCTGCGGTGATTCCCCCAAGGTAATTAGAGCGAAGTGAAATTTACAGCATCGACTTTGAGAGCTTCTGAATATGAAAGAAGAAAATTTGCACATGGTGGTGAATAATTCATGTTTTAAAGTCATTTCTAATTTTTTTTTTAATGTATAGCATGTGTCCAAGATGTATTACATGCTCAGAGAGGTTTTCTGAAAAGAACCTGCAGATTGATTCTTAGAATCCTTTTCAATGGAGTCAAAAAATTATTTGCCGTGACACAGCCTGATTCCATTGCCTGGCCGCACATCCCAGACATAACACATTTGCGGGGCGTTAAAGTGTCTTTAAGGTATTGACGTGACCAGGTGGGTGGCTGTGAGCCCCGGGAAGGCAGACTCTATACAGAAGCCGCCACAGAGGGGCAGGTGGGCCTTCCAGGGCCTGACTCCATGTGTATTTAAAACAGACTCCTAAGTGCATTGACTGGTTCTCCTGCCTCCGGTTCCTCTCAGGTCAACTTAATAAATAGAACAATGCAGCGGGATTCCTTTCCCCAGCCAGGCTGCGCTGTGCAGGACCTGACTGCACCGGCTGTGGGTGGCAATCACCAAGCGTGTGGTCGGGACCTCGGGATCCGGCTGCCCCTTGGACCACCCCAGACTCACTCTTAATATTGTACCAGGCTAAGTTGGAAATGGACTATCCAAGCTGCTCCTCCTGGCTGGTTCCGGCAGGGCCCAGGTCAGGGGACCCCGTGTTCCGATGCAACTTAAGAACAAGGAGCTTGGTGGGGTGTGAGGGCCTTCCCGCAGCAGAGATCCTCGGACGTGAACAGAAACCCCTCTCTGTAAACGTTTGGCATCGAGTCTTTCACTTTGTGTAGGAGGAGTATAGCATGGAGGGAGAAGAAAGGGGAGCATCCATCGTTTCATGATAAACAGGGTTTGGACTATTTTGGGGCCCCAAGATTACTTTTGCCATTTTGTTCCTTTTTGGGGATTTTGTTGTTTCCTGTCTTTGTAGGTAGCAGGTGGAAAAAGTAAAAAAGACACTGCTATTGTGGCTCCTTGGCGGGGAACGGAGGGGGTGTTCCCTGTCTCAGTTGAGGCACCGAGGATGCTCTGAAGTGAGAAGGCGACTTTTGAGCGCGTCTTCTCGGCTCAGCATTCTAGCCCTTAGCTGGTATTTGAGGACCCGGTATAGCCTTTAAAGTAAACGGATAGCCTATAAATTCAGGAAGGCATCACAAAGGAAGGTACATTGGCCTGGGGTCAAGAATTGCAACTCAGGGGACATTGACTCAGTAGGAAATTTAAAACATGAGGAGGGATAAAGTTGAGGGGTTTTAAGGGAGGAGAAGAAGAACGGGTGGTAAGTGGTTAAACAAGAGAGATGCTCAGTGTTGAAAGACAAGCCACTCCTGGCTGTCCCCAACTGTCACTTCTCTGTAGACAGGGTGGAGAGTTGATTGACTCTCCCCTCCCCTGAAAGTCCATGCCCATCGGTCGCAGACAGCTGTCTGCTTGATGGTTCCTGATACATGCTTTTGCCCATTGAGGGATTTTTGTTCAAAAGGCAGGACATTCCGTTTCTCTGCAAGGGTTTGCAGCTTCATTTCAAGACGGTGTCCCAGAGGCCAGCTTTCCCCACCAGGACATTCTGTGCATTACACTATCAGCTTGTCTGAAGTGTCATTACATGCTCTTCTTGTTCTCTGGCTCGACGCCTCTTGAGTCCATGCCTTGGTCTGGCCGCCCTGGGAATGCTGGAGCTCCGTGGGCTGTTCGGATTCAGTCTTTGTAAACGTCAGAGGATGCTTCTGACCTTCACTGTCATTTTAACGTTGCATTGGTGTGATGGTGACATACTTACGTTTTCACTCACTGTAGTAGAATTATTAATCACATCCAAGGTCCATTTTCCTGCTAGATGTGTTTAGGGTTCAAAAACGTCATGAGGTCTGGGAAGCCACGGTGCAGTCAGTCTTCCCGTGGATGGCATCAACTAGATGAAGAACTCAACCATGGTGCCTGCAGGCGGGTGAGCAGATGTCCTGGGGTGGGGCAGGAGGGACTAACCCCCAGTGTTGCCTTCCTCTGTCGGTGTAGAGATGGCCCCAGTATCTGTAGCCGACGGGCACCTTTAGGTCAGAAGAACTCAGAGCTTGGAACCTCCCACCCGAGAGCAAGACTTGAAGGGCCCGTGACTCTTGTCCCTACCTGGACACACTCAATCAGGTCTCTGCTTTGGGAAGAGCTCACCCAAGGAAACTCCGAGGGCACGTCCCTGCTTCAGACCTGCACTTTTTTGATCTGTCAAGGTCTTTGTCTGTCATTGAGATTTTATTTCCAGCACTTACACACGAAGGTGTTTTTTTATATTTTGAAACTCACAGAAAATTGGGGCCTTCCTGGTGGTGTAATGAAGCACTATGGAGCTGTCTCAGCCACTGTAGTGCAAGTATGATCCCTTGCCAGGGAGGGACCCCAGGGTGCACCAGATCCCTCCTGTCTGGGGCTGTCCCCTCAGCAGTGGGTTTCAGTCAATCAGCCTGTTCTGCTCCCCTCTATGTCTCTGGGGAGTCCTCTCATCTCCTGCACCTCTGGCCTGCACCCCAGTTCTTGTGTGCATAAATAAATAAATTTAAAAAAGAAAACTCACAAAAAATTAAAATAATCATGTCATAGAAAGCATTTCTATGTAAAAAGGTAGCATATCAGACCTTTCATGCAGCTGTTCCTGAAATATGTGGCTTCGATTGCTTGTTGGAGTGGCTTGTGCGGATTCTGGCTCTGGCTGACTTGGTTCTGTGAGAGCAGACTGCTATACTGCCTTTAAGCCATGGAAAGTTATGCTTTGGAAAGTAGCTTGTGCCTCTTCTATCAGTTAACCAACTCTACAGAAACGACTCCCATTAGCCAAAAGTGTTAACTAGAAGGGATGGAAGTGAGCTGGATATTTTCCTTCCCTTGTGAAGAAAAAGCAAGTGTGTGTTCTTTCTGGGTCTGCAACTCACCTGCATAAACCGAGACCCAACCCCTGAGTTGGCTCATGTCCCCGAGAATCTGGTGTGGTCCCTGGCCAGGAACCCAGTTCTCGCTGAGCCCCCTGTTCCGCAAATGTCTCTTGCTCAACGCTGAGTCCCTCAGGGCAGCGATGGGTCAGGTGTGTTAATCGACCTTGCGCCTCCTGTTTTCCTGCTGTAGGAGTTGCACCCCGAAGCGAAGGGTCTCCCCCAGGACATCCCTATGACGTGCTTGAAGACCCAGGAGACTTTCGACGGGTCTGCTCCTCGGAGGTAGATGTCAATGCATCTTACAGCGTTGGCTTGCATGGTTTGCTGTGGACACAGGAGGAGAGGGCCATGGGTGGCGGGCTCGGGGAGGGGGGGTGCCCTCTTTGCCCCAGGATGGGTCCCTGACTCTTCATCTGTGTGTGATCGCTGGGGGATCCCTGATGTGCAGTGATACAAGGGACTTGTTAGGTCAAAAATCATAGGTCTGAGCCAGGGACGCGCCCCTGGGGTTGCCCTGGGTGAGCTGTTCCCACAGAGCAGAGACCCGATTGAGTGTGATTGAGACCAGATTGGGGCAGGGGGTGCTGGCTCCAGCAAGCCTTGCTCTCGGGTGGGAGGCTCCGAACTCTGATTTCTTCTGACCTAAAGCCACCTTATGGGTCTCAGAAAACATCCTTGAACTAGGGGCCCTCCTTGGTAGCATAATGGGTTAGGACACAGCACGGCAAGCTGGCCGCAGCCACTTCAGTGCTAGTTCGATCTCTGGCTCTGGAGGTGACCTCCAGAGTGCAGCAGGCCTCTCCAGTCTCGCCGCTGCTCCCCTCAGCAGTGTACTTCATCTATCTGCCTGTTCTGTGCCCCACTCTGTCTCTGGTGAAGCCTTTCACCACCCTGCACTTCTAGCCTGTTCCCCAGTTCTGTATGCATCAATAAATAAATATTAAGAAAAAAATCCTTGAACTGGAGCAGAGGTGGGGGTTCTCAAGAGGAGGCCCCACCCCTGCCCCCTGCCCCCATCTGGCATGGAGCTGCAGTGGCTGGGACTTCCCCAGGAATGGGTCTCAGGTGGGCTTCATCTTTGATGACCTTGCATGGCTGTCTGTACTTGAGTGTCCAGTTTAACTCTCTTCATTAAAGAGGAGGAGTAATATCTTGCAGGGTGAATTTCCCATTGAAAAAGGAAACACACATGATCTGAAAAATGTTCTTGTAACCAGTGACTGTGGTGGGGGCCTGGAAGCCACTGGAAGCCCAGGGTAGACCTAGAATAACTCACCACAGCAAAACCCAGTAGCCACCTGCATATTCAACAGCCAGGGAAGGCCGAAATGGTGGTTGAAGTGCTGCATTAAAGTTTGGTCACTGCAATTTATGCTGTAAAATAAATCGACCTCATGGAAAATGTCATATAAAAGTGGGGGAAAAAGGCTTATGAAATCATATCTCACTTCGGAATCACTGGACTCAAACTGTAAAGCGAGAGTGTCAGCCTCCCAGATGAAAGACCACACATTCCCGGCATCGATCTCACACTGTGGGGGAAGGGGTGACTTTGTGGGTGCTTTCTGTAAAGCCCAGCTTCTTTTAGTGCACAAACACATGTGTATGTTTATAAGCTGCCCATGTTGTGGACCAGGTGAGGAACACAGCTCACGGGGCGGGGGAGGGGCGGGGGGGCTGCTGGGCTGCTTGGCAAATTGCTGCCTCCCATCTGTGGTGTCCTCCTAAAACCCTGCACTCACCTACCATGGGGTGCATGCTCCTGCTTAACCGGGATAGGCATTTTTAGAAATACAAAGAAGCAGGATGAGAATCAAGGGCTTGTTCTCCCAGCCCCAAAAGTGATAATCAAGAAGTAGCCTGTAATTCTTTCTTTTTTCTTTAAAGATTTATTTATTGATGCATATAATAGCCAGGGGTGCAGGCCAGAGGTGCAGGACGTGAAAGGACTCCTCAGAGACAGAGTAAGGAACCAGAACAGGCGGATCCCCTGAAACCATTGCTGAGGGGAACAGCAGGGAGACAGGAGGGGTCTGCTGTGCCCTGGGGTCCCTCCCTGGTCAGGCATTGAACTCATACTGCAGTGGCTGGGACAGCTCCCTGTGCTGAGACTCAGCTCTGTCCCCCCAGGGAGGCCCCAAAATGGGTCTTAATCATAGGCCACTGCATTAATAAAGAAGATAATATGTCGCATTTACTATCCATCTATTTGGACCACCTTGCCCCAAGTCTAACAGTAGATCAAGGGGGCTGTGGAGGAGTGTGATCCAGGAGCCTCTGGGATGAGCTCCCTTAGTTGCAGGCAGCTGTCACCCAGGGGATGTATTCCTGGGGTGCATTTCAGCCACGTGTTTCTTGAGTTCCCAGCTGATCTGACCCCATGTTTAAGGAACATGGCACCGTGCTGTGGTTCCCAAGCAAACCCCTTCCTGACACCCACTGTCAACGCCTCTCTCCTTCCCCAGCTCTCCTCTACGCTTCAGAACCCCAAGTCAGCCCTGCGGCGCAGGCGGTGCCCCAGTCTCAGGAGAGTCTGCTGTCTCTTCTCCTCCTGGTGGCCAGGTGAGCCCAGTACCTCTCTCTCATGGGCAGGTGAGTCCTGCACCCCTCACTTGTGGCCAGGTGAGCTCCACACCCCTCTCTCATGGCCAGGTGAGCCCTATACCCCCTCTCTTGTAGGTAGGTGAGCCCTACACCCCCTCTCTTATGGGCAGGTGAGCCCTGCACCCCCTCTCTTGGGGGCAGGTGAGCTGTGTAACCCCCTCTTGGAGCCAAGGGAGGCCCACACCCCTTTCTCATGGCCAGGTGAGACCTACACTCCCCTCTGCGGCCAGGTGAGCCCTGCATCCCTCTCCGAGGCCATCTGTGCATGACCAGGTCCACTGTAGACCCACCTCCGTGCCTTCCTCCATTGGGGCCTCTCAGAGAAGCAGAATGGGCAGGTCACGACTTAGGCGAGCATTTCTGTTAGGGACAAGGGAGCTCACCATGCACCCCTGGGTTTGTCTGGGCCACAGATAGCCAGCCTAGCACCAGGCAGATGGGAAAGAGAAAAGCACCAATAAGGTTAATAAAACTCACCTAATTCCTTAGAGAGACGCAAGGTGACTGTTCACTCCTGTGGCTGCAGACTGCATTGTAGCACTCTGCAGAGAGGGGACCGTGGAGGGAGGGAGGCCAGCTGGGGAGGTAGGAAGGCCCCCAAGACACAGGTGAGACAGGGAGGGCAGGTGTACCTGTAAGTGGCTTAAAAAAAAATGTGTGGAAGAGCAGATGTGAGGGGTGAGGAGACTCCCCAGGGACAGAGTTGGGAGCAGAACAGGGGGGTTGAGCAAAGTCTACTGCTGAGGGGGCAGTGGGGAGACAGGAAGGATCTGCTGGGACTTGGGGTCCCTTCCTGGCTGGGGATCGGACTCAGGCTGTGGTGGCAACAGCCTAACTGTCCGCTGGGCCACCAGGAGGCCCTGCCAATCGCTTTTCAATGCTGCCCTACCCAGCCTTCCAAGCCTCCTCCAATCCCAATCTGACCACAGGTCATGTCAGGTGGCGACTTCTGCTCCCCTGTTATCCCATGCTACATGCTATGGCTGAGCTCTCAGGGAGGCACCGGGGCTCATCTGGAAGGTGTTCGTGGCCTGGCCCTGCACAGGAGTCTGGAGCTCACCAGATGGGCCTCTGTGTCCTGCCCGCCCTCTGCCTCCTGCTGTCTGCCACTGCTGGAGGGAGGCTGTGGTTGCAGGCAATCAGAGAGGGAGGTTCCTTCCTCCCATGGCATTACTGCCCCCATCACCATCTGATTATCTCCCCAAATTGCTGCGTTTCAGAGAGATAAAGACTTTACAGCTTGTGGATTCAAAGCAGCCAGAGAGGCAGCGAGATTGGGCCGAGGGGCTGTACGTTAATTCCCGTGGTAAACGACAACACTCTGGGCCTGTGTGACATTTCCAAAATCACGACAGGAGTCGAATCTACAATGCAAAATGTCACATTTGGCACGCCAAACTATCACACTAGATTTCAGTAGGAAATTCATAGAGGCGTTTAATTTAGAATGTGTTGAATAACTGTCTGCCCGCGTCAGTAATACTGCCTTGGGGGTGATGGGGATTGTCTTATTTATTCACATGGTGTTAATTTTTAAAATATTTTTGGAAACCAAAATATTAAGGTTAAGTCTTTATCGTTAATTAAGATTTTCTAATTAAGCTAAAAATAATTGTTATTCTGATTAGTTCTTAAGTGGGGCTGCTGTGAAAAAACAAAAGGACTTTGGAGACGGTTGCTGTTTACTTGCTGGGCATTCCTGAGCTGGCGAGCTCTGGGGAAACAGATTCTCACTAGTGGAGTGAAGCCGAGGCAGGGTGACAACGTGCCTTCCGTTGGCTGAGGTGGTGCAAGGAACCCCGAAGCCGGAGGATCACCTGCTTCCCAAAGTGACAGTATTTTTGCTTAAAGCACAATGTAATGGAGAATCCTGAAGTCCAATTATCCAGAGGACTATTAGGGACTTGAGTCTGGAAAACAGGACTTAATGACATTTGAGTTATTCATAATCCCAGATTAATTTTTGTTTAATCTGAAACAATAGTCCATTAAAAAACCCCTCCGTTTGCGTAAAGTGTTCAGCACTTAGGACTCGCGAACATGCTCTGTCTCCCTTGGCAGTGCTAAGCGCTGCTGGTGATACTGAGTTTTTCCAGAAAGCACACTGTCCCCCCCGTCCCCCTTTTTGTGCTTGGGTGGGTGTATGTGGCAAGGTGACTGTCAATGGAATGAAGGTGTCTGGTGGGGCGGCGGAGCTCAGGCGACCGAGGGGGAGCAGGGGTCAATCCCGCCCCTGGTCACAGCTCAGCGGTCTCTGAATCTCAGGGCGCCCACATACCAGCTGAAAACAGGATGGACCCACTCCGGGGTGGGCAGCCTTGCCTTTTGACCTCCTAATTACAGATGGGGGAACCTCACCTATTGTCATTGCTAAGACCCCACAATTATAGGTTGAGTCAAGGCGATTGTCTGAGCGCCCTGCGCAGTGGCTCACAGGAGCTAATTGCGTGTTTCCCCCAGTTTCTGCGTAATTCGAGCCGCTTCTCCCCAGGTCGCAAGGTCCCCGCCGCCCTGGCCGCTCCAAATTCAGATGAAATGCGTCCGGGGCCTGAAGGACAAGGTTCCCCCGGGCGACTACCTCCTCCGAGTGTCCCTCCTGCAGCATCTGGGGGGGCCCGTCTTGCCGTGGGGACCCTCAGAGCAGCTGGAGGCTAGAACGCACACCGTGAGGCATGAGGGAAATTTCTACAACCTGGGGCTGGAATTCCAGGAGCAGCTCTGCATGGTGAGTGTCGCACCCCCCCGACCAATGCATGATAACAGATGGACTGGCATGTGACCAGAAAGGCCTGTGTGTTTGCGTTCACTCATTCTGTCATTCACTCACCCGTTCACTCGTTTTTTCTTTCACTCACCCATCCACTCACCCACCCACCCACTCACTCACCCATCCACTCACCCATCCATCCATCCACCATCCATTCATCCGTCCTCCCATTATCCATCCACCCACCA
>NW_004567166.1:423726-425766 GCF_000260355.1 Condylura cristata
CCCATCCATCCTAGCACCCAGAAAGCTCCACGGTGAGTCAGGCACTGTGGGGTGACCTTCGAGGGCCACCTATTCTGGACGGGGATTGATGCTTGGCTTCTGGGACCCCGCTCTGGGGTCTGTGCTTGGGCCAGAGCCAGGGGTCGGGCAAGCAAGCACCCAGCTTGGGCCCGCAGAGGGGCTGCAGGCACCTGGACGGCATACTGGCCTGGGGGGCGGCTTCCAGTGCTGGGTCCTGCGCAGTTGGGCGTGAGTTTAGATGGTCCCGGCCCGACTGCCACACAACTCACTCAAAGGAGTGAGGATGCCTCATCAGAATGGACACAGGCGTCCCGGAGGGGGGGTTTTAGAAAAATGCTTTGGCCATGGCTGAGCCAACTTGCCCTCCTGGCTCACCTTGGGACTGGAGCAAGGTGTCCTTTTCATGACTTTTAGATGTGGCGTTTCATTCAGGATGACAGTGTTACCGTTGGACGCCACAGTGCATTTATCCTGGCCCCTGCATGGCCAACTGAAAACACGAAAATAGGAATAAAGTGTGTATGTCAGAGGTGGCGATGCCGAGAGGCCCCACTCCTACTCTCCCACCTCCCCATCAAGCCCCAGCGGCCTGCAGGCCCTTCCCTACACCCCCAACCCAGTGCGTCCTTGTCAGGGCGGCCACGAGCTCTGTGGCTGGTGTTTACTTCTGCACAGAGCAGCGACGCCAGAGTGGGGTGAATGTTAGCCAGTAGAGAGAACCCAGTGGTTACACTGGTTTGCACTTGGGATGAGCGCCCAAGCCCTGGGGCGCTGCTTCCCAAGCGTTAGAAGCTGAAAACAAGGCTCCCCAAGCTGGGGACGTGAGGGTTGGGGGTGTCTGGACTCCACTGCCAGCTCCAGTTGAGGCTGGATGCATTGCTGGAGATGCCGGCAGCCGTCTGGGGGATGGACTCACCTCCCCCAGGTGAGTCCACTGGGATATGGAGTTTTGACAAGAAACCCACGACGTCTTTTGTGATCAGTGACCACCCCCTGCCCGCGGGCGCATCCCGTGGGTGCCATCCTGGGGGCGCGTCCCAGCCCCCCATGCTGGGCCTACCAGCTCCTGGCTCATTTTTGAACTCCGGTGGCTGGCACTGAGGCCGGCATCGTGCATTCTCCACAGGTCCTCCCGGCTGGCACGAAGCTGAGACCTGGCCTTGCTTTCTTGTTTGAGCTCATCCTCCGGCATGGGCCTCACACCCTTACTGACCTGGTGGTGGGCTGGGCTGCCTTCCCTGTGTGCGACAACAACTTCGATGTGGTGGATGGAGAGTTCAAGTGTCCGCTGCTCCGAGGACGCTATGACCAGACACTGAGCTGCTTCAGGACGATGGAGGACTGGATCTGCCAGGACCTGGACCACTGGCTGTGCAATCTCTATTTTCAGGTGTGTGGTAGGGCGTTTTAGGTAGGAGATTGTAATGTGTACCCCCTCTCTGTAGGTCTAGGCTTTCATGCTCTTGAGGGCTTCAGTAAGTGTCTGAAACCCAGGGATTTCTGACAAAGCCTGAGGCTGATGTCTGCACATGAGGGATATGGTCACCTGGGTCAGCAGACGTTTTAAGAACAAATGTAGCCCCATGGCCCAGATCCGGGGTTCCCCCAGCTGTCTGCTCTCCCTTGCAATTTGTAGGTGCTGGGCAACTGGGCTCTCATGGGGGATGGGAATTCAGTTTCTAACCAAGCATCTTCACATATGACATAGCATAAACTCCCTCTAGGGCGACCCCATGGTGAACCCACAGTGAACCCCAAGTGGCAGTGACAGCATTGCCACCCAGTGTCCCCCAGGATCCTTGTAGGTATCCAGGGCCTCATTCTCAGTGGTGCTGGGTTGTGGTGTGTTTACACGGTGTCGGTCTCACAAAAATACTAGGATTTCCCCTTCCTTACATGTATGTTTAAGTTTTTGTTTTTTCAGATCTATCTTCATTTATTTATCTTTTCCACCCACTTATTCACCCACCTACCCATCCACCCACCCATCCATCTATCCATCCATCCATCCATCCATCG
>NW_004567166.1:425866-429423 GCF_000260355.1 Condylura cristata
CCATCCACCATCCACCCATCCATCCACCATCCATCTAACTACCCACCCATTCATCCATCACCTATCCAGCCACTCACCCACACGCCCATGCACATACCCACTCACCTACCCATCCATCCATCCATCCATCCATCCATCCATCCATCCATCCATCCATCCAGCTATCCATTTACCCATCCATCCACCCATCCATTCACCCATCATCCATCTGTCTGTTGATCTCTCTATCGATCTACCTATCTATCATCTGTCTACTTTATGAACCTATTTAATATGGACATTTCCAAAAAACACATGTTTGTGCATACAGAACTGGGGTACAGGCCAGAGACTCAGGGGTGGCGAAAGACTTCACCAGAGACAGAGCGGGGAGCAGAATAAGTAGATCAACGAAGTACACTGCTGAGGGGAGCAGCGGGCGGGTCAGGAGAGGTCACCTCCGGGGCAGGCGGGAATCGAACTCATGCGGCAGTGGTTTCAGCCTCTTAGTGCAGTGCTTTAACCCGCTGCACCACCAGGGAGGGCACACTACCTCTCTTTTTTAATGTTCATTTTCCTGTTTCTTATTTGAAGTTGATTAGCTAGTATTTAATAATGTTTGGCTGCAATATTTGGTTGGGACAGCCAGGGTTTGCTGTTAAAATACAGCAAATCTTTGGCCCTCCCTGGTGGCGTAGCGGGTTAAAGCACGGCACTAAGAACCTAAAGCCACCTCAGCATGAATTCGATCCCTGCCCCGGAGGAGACCCGCATGGCGCAGCAGACCTCTCCTAACCCGCCCGCTGCTCCCCTCAGCCGTGTACTTCGTCACTCTGCTTATTCTGCTCCCCACTCTGTCTCAGGTGAAGCCTCACACTGCCCCCGCACCTCTGGCCTATACCCCAGTTCTGTATGCATAAATAAATAAGTCTTTAAAAAAACCCAATTCTTTTACAAATATGTGCCTTTCTGGAAATATTACGGTCCTAAAATAAAGCTGACAGTGTGTTAGAGCCATCTGAAGCCTGCCTTTGGGCTGAGTTCTGGGGGATTCTGGTCCCATCACATTGGGTGGGGTGTTAGCATGGAGAGATTTCCAAAACATTTGGGGGTTAGCAAAGAATATAAATAAACTTGCAAAGAAAACGTGTTACAAATGAATCCAAAAAGTTAGTGAGTATCAGGCTTTTTGAAGAAAGGTGCAGAAAACAGGGAGCAATTAATAGCTGGGTGACTTGAATTCCAGACTGTGACTTGAAATAAAAATGAAAATTCGGCATTAAAAGAAAACAAAATTGGGATATACTTGCTGGCTGAGGGGAAAAACATCGATGATTTCTTGCTAACTTTTCCTCCAATTATGACCCGCAATTTACTGTTCTTTACGGCATGGTGTGGACATCAGCACTGACTGGTCTTATAAGAGATTTGTATTTAGCTCAGGCATTGATCGTGCACAATATGCAGCATATACCTGAGATAAATCAAGGAGCGATAGAACGTTCAAGGGCAAGAACAGTGGTCATTTGATAAACAGTTTTAGAGTAACTTGGTTTCACAAAAATCAATTTGATTTTGAGCACATTTCTAAACTTTTCCTTTTCTCTGACGACCTCGTTAAAAAGAAAGTGATGAAAAAAGTAATACAGGTATCCTGGTTTTCAAAAGCCCATGTCCTGTCACTTGGCTTTTGAGAAGCATGACACAGGTCCCCATTTTCAACAGCCAACAGCTGGTTGAGTGGGGGCCCGGCTCAGGAGCGGGCAGTTCTGTGAGCAAGGTGTTTTGATGTTTTTCTTAGAAAATCGTTACTATCAATTCCTCCCTTTTCTGGATATTTCATCCACTGTGGCCTGGTTATTTCCACCAAGCCTTTTATGACCAAAATCTAATCATCAAGAAAAGTTGATAAGATGGCAGGGGACAGCCATACTAGATTGGACAGTTTATAGTTGGTTTATTTTTGGATTTTAAATGTTATTTCTTGGGCCCTCCCTGGGGGCGCAGGGGTGAGTCTCAGCACTATAGAGCGGTCCACAGCCACCGTGGCCTGAGTCCATCCCGGCCAGGGAGGGACCTCAGGGCGTAGCAGACCCCCTTGTCTCCCCACTGCCCCCCTCAGCAGTGGGTTTCAGGAGATCTGCCTGTTCTACTCCCCGCTCAGTCTCTGCAGTCCTCTCACCCCCTGCACCTCTGTCCTATCACCCCACTTTTTGAATGCATAAATCAATAAATCTTTTTAAAAATCTTATTTCTTGAAGATTGTAAGTGCTGAGTAAATACCTGCTGATTTTATCCCAGTGTAAATATTAGATAAGCACTATTATCTGGAAGGTGCTCAATGGAATTCTAGGGTGGGAAACCAAGAAAAACCACTGAACATTGGTGGCAGCAGCAGGGGCTACTGTGTGACTCCTTAATGCAAAAAATGCATCCTTTGCAACCACCAAAGAAAAGCAAGGGGAAGGTGCTCATGTGTGCATTTTTCAAAGTGTCTAGGGAAAAAGGAACTCAGGTATATTTCCAGCAGTTTGGATAACAGATCTCTCTTCACAGGTAATTAAGCACCCCCTTCACTTGGAGGATGAAGGAAACCACGGCGCCCATGCCCAGCCTCCTCCCAAGTGCACTGTCTGCCTGATGCCCAGGGCAGAGGCAGCAGCTCTCGAGGTTGAAGCTGAATCTGGCCTTACCGAGGGAGATGCCGGCAGCAGCCAGGGCAAGCCCACAGGTGACAAGACTCCGTCCTCACGCTCGTCCCAGGGTGAGCAAAGTTTCTCTTGCGTTATATCGAGATGAAAATGGAAAGTGAGCTTGACTTTCTCCCTCTTCTGATGCCTGCCATTTGAAGAAATCATCGTGAACAAGAATATGAGTTTGCTTATTGCATTATTATTATTATTTCCTATTGTGTTATCATTAGCTTCATCGTCCTATGTAAGTCACTACCGCAATGCAAGTCTGTCTCCATGACCTTTTTGCTGAAAGACTATATTTTAGCTTTTAGGGTGACAGTTTGACTTCTGGGGGTTCTCAGAGCTAAATTTACTTAGTCTTGAAGAACAGTAACCAAAAAAAGAAAGAAAACAGATGGGGGAACGTGCTCAAATTACAGTTTATTTTTCAGGCTGTTTCCAGAAGCCAGATCTAATCAAGCACTACACGCAGCAAGGAACCTTGGAAATATTTAATGTGCAAAAGTTTTAATGCGCACAAGAGATGTGGTTGAATAATAAGAGCTGATTATTATTATTGTTGTTTTGCAAAAGAATTATTCCCTCTTCTAGGGGGTTCTCGCTGAAGTCCGTTAGTGGGAAGGATGCTCCAGCTCTGATAACTGGCCCAGCTCTGGAGGAGGCTGGGCAGCTAGGGTGCAGCAGGGCTGGTGGGCCGGGGAAGGCAGTGGGCTGGACACTGTCCTTAATGGCCCCAGCCCTGGTCCTTCCTGGCGCGGAGGATGATAGTCGTCACAACAGGTCTCTGATGCACTGTGGACTGTAGCAAGGGCTTACTTGGTACTGTTGAAATTATCAAGCTCTGTCATACTATCTAGAAGACAGCAACTTGTGTATCTGTTT